>NC_056743.1:889867387-890059887 GCF_019279795.1 Protopterus annectens | reverse complement strand
CAGTATTCAGGAAAGTCCAAGCCGTGTTTCACAAATGGATTTCTTAAGAAACTCCCTTTTATCTGCAAGAGGTGCTATGCTGTTTCACCTGTTGAACTTCTTGATGGCTTTCCCTATGTAAAAGTTGTCACAAGAGATGTAGTTGGCCCTGTATATCTTGCATTTGGTTGGCTTTACTCATCAATTGACAGTATTTGCAACTGGATGCTGACCATTTGTAGGTTCCTCTGAAGGCCAAGATTGTCATCATTGACCTTCCCGTCTACAACGTCTGTGATACTTTTTGCCTTTTTAAAAACAATGCTGGGTCTGACTGTAAGGATCACTTATCACCACATCTTTTGTTTATGGAAACAATCCAGAAGACTTGTTCACACCCCACATGAACACTGGGAAGACCTATATATTTCACGCACAATATACCCGAGTTGGGAGTGAACTGGGAACCAAGCACAGGTCGACAGCAATGCTGACAACTGCACCACTCTGTCATCCAACAATACATTCCAGCTTGCAAGAAATCTTGTTTTTTCTTTCTATGCTTATAATTCAAACCATACAAAAATTGCATTTAAGACAGGAATCCTGCTAATCTACCACTGAACTTTTTAGCCTGCGTTAAATTCAGCTCCCTGTAATCTGAAACATTGCTATTTGTTTGTGAGGTGGAATGCATAGAGGGTAGGAACACTCTCTCACCAAGAGTTTGCTTTTACTTTTAAATGTTCTCACTTTCTACTTCTTTTCTGTTTGCTTTTGTTCTTAAAGAATACACATATTACTGTAAAACTGTCATCTTTTCTGCTGCATACACTGCTTGATCACTATACTTAGAGACATTCATACCTCTTAGCTGTCCAGATTTTCACAGAATATATGGCTTTTTGCCTCATGCTTTTCGTATGTTCCTCATAAAATTTGTGGTTTTCTGGCAAATCATCGAAGTTTGAAATGACTAAATAATGACATACATTTGAGTTTCAGGCTTCACATCCTTCAGAAAATGCATGCTAATGCAAATGCTTTTATTCTAGCAACTTTCTAAGATTATAAAAGCAATATTTAAAATCTGCCCTATTTTCAGTCTGTGCCTCCCCCCCCAATTATTTTAGGCTTTGTCCAGATCTCTTGTTCTAAGAAGTTGAAAGGTATGGGGCCATTACATATTCACAGTCAACCAGTCTTACTAAAGTAACTAATTTTGCAGTGCAACTTTGTTAGCAGTATCACATGATCACACATTCCCCTGCTCTTTCTCCACTTGTTAAACCATATAAGCCATGTCTTGGAGGTGTGAATGAATGAAATTCGTGTGATGCATACAGCAGTGCCAAAGTGGACCCTTTCCCAGGCAGTCCATAGGACATGTATATTTATGTTTGTCTTTCTGCATCCCTGTAAAGTCTCACCAGTGCTTTGTGTAACTCATATGTTGGACCCCTTCTTGAAGGCACCCCCACCATGCACATGCCCAAAGATGAAGAGATTCTCTGCTATTTTTGTTTGGCTACAATACCCCTTTTGCAGTCCAGCATTCTAACATTCTTAACAAATAAGAAGCTGGTAAATTTACATTCTTGATCTCCTGACACTGTCTGCTCATATCTGAGTGTTTTTTTTTTTACTTGTAGATATCTATAGGCCTTATCCTCTCCTTACTTGTTCTGATTGTTCAAATAAGACCTACAGCTACTTCAAGTCATGCTGCCAGTTGCAGTTGACCTTTCCAGCTACAACTTGACCTTTTCTCCTGAAGCAGTCAATACTGCCCCTTGGGTCTATCTCAACCACCTACTTGCCTCATTTGGCTGACTCCTAACATCATCTTATTATATCGGCCTAATACCCCTTCTATATGGCATCCTTGCTTGTCCATCACCAGGCTACCTTCCTCTTACTGCTGTTATCAGTACCTGTGGTCATTTGTAGTTGTCCTTCCTTCTTGACAGTACCAGAGTTGCAAGAGCCTAGCCAGTTTTAAGTTTCTCCTTAAACCTGAAAACTTCCCAGATGTTTGCTCTTTAGGACAAGGGTCTAAACATTTCTATCCAAAATATTTATTTTATTTTATTTACTTTGTCATTGTTTACCATGAAAGTCGAACTAGGGAAAGTCCATTTTCAAGGGAGGCCCGGGGAGAAAAGCCACAGCAGATACATTTAAGATACTCATAACACCATTTTTTACAAAGATACATAGATAGTTCTTAAAATGTCTGGCTACAGTTAATTGTTTTGTAGTGACACTATACAAAGATAAAATAAGTATTTCTTCTTTGGTGATATGCATAATAATAAATTCCAGTTATAAAACATTAAGTATGCAAACAGTCCATGTGCAATGTATGTGATAGACATTAGATATGTCTTATTAGACATGGGTATGGTGGGTTACAGTATAAATTTTAGGAATAAAAAAAACTTAGGTAAGGCGTATTAAACGTTAGTCAGTAGATAAGTAGTAGTTAAAGCTAGAAGAGGGAGAGAGGCATTGTTTGGCTGAAGAATCATGGATAGTGAGGGTAAGAATACTAGAGTATTGACTGACAAAAAACTCGGTTAGTAGAGAGTGGTAGATAATATCTGAAGGAGATGGATAAATTGGGAAGATCATAAAGCAGTTGAAATGTGAAGTGGGGAATAAGTTAGGAAAGAAATTGCGGAAGAGTGGTAGAAAGGTTTCTTGTGTAGAAGGTTAGAAGTTATAAAGGGACAGTGAGTGTGAATTGACAAAGGAAAATGGAGTTACCCAGATGTATGTCCTTTTTTAGAGCAGGAAGTTTCTTTACATCTTTCCTCCTTTCACCTTGATGTAGCACATGCTGCTCCAAGTTTGAAGCAAACAAACACGATTGCATATAATCCTTCTGACCCTGCTAAATATCACTTCTGCTGCTGTAGCTGGAGGTGAGCTCTGCTAACATCTCCTTTACTCATGGGAACAGTGCTGATTTATTCATCAAAATTTCAGAATCATCAGGCCTTATTCCCCATGTGTTGCAATTAATAAAAGGTTGTGAACATTTGTTGCTATTTGTTTGTGAGGTAGAATGCATAGAGGATAGAGACACTCTCTGTGAGCATTTTGTTGGCAACAAATAAATCTTCAGCAGTTTTTTTTTCTCATACTAATGACATTGGTTAGTGAGTTTTTAGCCATAGCCATAATGATTTCTCTTCTGCAGTGGACTTTATCTAAATATTGCTTTCTCTGTGTCTGATTAAAGGCTATTGTCTTTTCCTGAAGTTTAATTTGCTACTTGTTTTAGTTTTTTGTTACCCCATGGAGGAAAAGTGGTACTTCACCTGGACATGTCATTCTCAGAGGCATTATACAACCCCCCCCCCACATACACACACACAATAAGATCCTGTGCACTCAGCTTGGAATTATTTTTATTTATGCTTTTTACCCCAATGCCTGGCAACTCTCAAGTCTTCCCAATTGGACTCAAGCTCCTCTTTCAGAACTGATGGGCACCAGAGCCTTAATCAGGACTGTATTCCTGTATGCCACTGATTGGCTTTCACCTTGGAATTTTAGTTTTGCATTGCATTTGACATTATTACCTCTAATCAGTTGAGACAGGCTTTCCTAGCAAATGGTTTGCACTATATGAAATGTACACTCCCACACAAAGGCAATCAGCCAATAACTGTAATGGAAATGGATCATAACAGAACATTAAACTGAAAGCAGTATAGCTACTATCACTGTACACAACCCACCTACCATTGCAAAATTCCTTTTTTTCTCATATCCACTACACTTTAATTCAGATTTTCCATTAGGTTAGTAGTAAGTGAAAGTGTAATTCCCTGACTTTAGATGTCAGGGAAGAGAAGGGAATATCACCAATCTGTAGCTGAGTCCCTGGGATACAAAACCATGTCTTATTACACTGTAAAGTTTTGTTGCATTCTAAGAGCATCAGTGGTTTTATTAAGTTTTCTTGAGTCTCAAAAAACATTTAAGGTAAGTTCTGACTCCTTTATGGAACCATCTAACTGTGAACAAGACCAAAAGATACATTCCCTTGTGCCTGTAACCCCTATCATCACATTCTCCAACATGTAACATCAACAACTTGGAAAATTCTCCATCATTGTGGTGTATAAAATGTTTGTGGAGACAGTTATTTGCAAAAATCCTAAATCTGCATGATGTAGTTTGCATATCATGGCATTAAGTTTATATTGTTCCATTCCTGAACTGTTATTGTCATTCCCTAGAACATTCTTCCAGTCTTTTTTTTAGTTCATCCATTTTCCTGACTCCCAAATCTAAGTGCCTTATATGCTTTTTATTTACTGCTACTTCCTTTTTAGTTTACAATAACAATTGTACCATATTTCATAGGTCCTTCTGACTAAGATCAGATTGACTTAATTTAGTCAGCTTATTTTTTAACTTTAAATATCTCAGAGGCCCATATTTATAGTGTGCCTGATGCCAAGAAAGCCACTCATTTTTTTTTTTGCTTCAACTATATGACCCATTCCTACTATTCTCTCTTATTCAATAAAGTCCTTACAGCTATCAACAGCTGCTTCATGCCATATGTAAGTTGTGTTTGCCTCATGTTGCATCCCTAAGTATAAAGCTTTTGTATCACTTTTAACCTCCATCAACAGCTTCATAATTTTCTTTGCTTCGAATTATAAATTCTAACCAGCATTAAATGCAGCATTTAATTTTGCACTGCTTCAAATTTCAACTCAAGATCTGGTTAAATAATCCTCATTTTTAGACAAAACGCATTTGCTTCATGCTATTCTAAATTTATGTTCCCTATTATATTGCCGAAAGTTTAGCTTGTCGAAATGCGAAATATCGACAGTTAAACTCCGAAACGGCAAAACTGGGAACGACCACCTAAGTGACTTTTTTCTCAGGGAAAAAATTTGCTTGGCCGTTATGGAGAATTTGACCTTTTCCCCGATGTAGAGCGATCTCGGAGTTAGTATATTTAGTTAGGGGGAGTGGGAGGGGGCAAAGCCCTCCACTTAATTAGGGTTTAAAGGTTTTTGTGGTGTCCGTCTGCCAAGCGAATATTTTCCATGGGAAAAAATTCGGTTAGGTGGCCGTTCGTGGTTTTGCCATTTTGGAGTTTAGCTGTCGATATTTTGCATTTTGACAAGCTACACTTTCGGCAATATAATAGGGAAGCCTAAATTTACCCCCTTCACAAACACTTGAAAGCCTGCTGTTTTTTTTTTTTTTGCTTGTACATTGCATTTTCTTTAATAAAGTTACTTCCATGTTAGCTGGAAAGCTCACTGCACTAGAATAAGGAGGTGCTTTTATGATATGATTTAAAAGGTACCTGATTCAGAACATTTATGCCTCAAGATGAGGCTTGGGGTCTATACACTGAGTAGGCATTATTACCTTGTTGCAGCACCCCCATCAATGAAGTTCCTGCTCAAATAGTGTGTTACATTTATATGTGCCTTGGCATTTTTTAAACACCTTTATTAAGTTATCACTTAAAAATGGGTAAACATACATTAACAGAAAATAAAACAAACCATATTAACATTTTTCCATTTACATACATTATATATCACATATATTTTCTTTTTTTGTAACTATCATGAATTCAACATTACATAAATTGCTGAATTCCTGCCTTCACTTGGCTCTCACTCATCCTCCTTTTGAGTATTGTTCTCATAATTTTCTTTTATTTCTATGCAATTTGCTTCTTCCCTTTTCTAATGATTCCTCTTCTAGTTCTTTCATCTCTTTTATTATTACTCAGTATTTCAAATACAGTTAGTTTAGACCTTGATTTCCATTTTCTAGTATTTGTTTTTTGACAGCTACCAGAATTAAACTAAGCAACACCTTACTATGTCTAGGCAATTCTGATTCTTTATCACAGCACAAAAAAAAATCCTTAGTTACACCGATTTGCTTACCCAGTATTTCTGACAGAGTAGTCTGCAGAGAATTTTTAAAGTCTGCTAACTCATTACACTCCCAAACTATGTTCCCAATTTCCTCTTTCTTCTACATCACACCTCCAACATTTGTAATCTACTGAAAAAAAATCTTTGGAATCTGCTTGGGGTATAAAAATACCTATGCAAACACGTCCAAGCAAAGATGCTAAATCTTCTTGACTTTGTTGCATATTTGGAAGCCGTACACATATCCTCCCATTTTTTCTTTGTGACATGATTATCCAGTCTCCCCTACTAATCCTTTCTAAACTTCTCTGATTCCTAAAGTTATCATGCTTTTTGGTAGCCAATAGAATTAAACTTAGTAAGGCCATACTATGTCTAGGTAAATCAGATCCTGTCTCTCAGCTGAAAAGAATCATTTTCTTAATCCAGCCTTTTGCTCACCCAATATTTCTGACAGCGTATTCTGAAGGTATTTTTTTTTAATCTGCCAACTCATTATGCTCCCAAAACATATGTTCTCAGTTATCTCTTTCTTCCCCATCATACCTCCAGCATTTGCTGTCTACCTAATGAAAAATTCTTCAATGTCTGCTTGAGGTATAAAAATACCCATGCAAACACTTCCAAGCAAAGATCCTAACCCTTCGGGACTTTCTTGCATACTTGGGAGCCATACATAAATTCTTCCATTGTTCTCTTGTAAATTGCTTTTCCAGTCTCTTTTCCCCATCATTTTTAACCTCCTTTGACTGATTCTTATAGTTATCATGCAATATTTCATATGTCCTAATTATCACTTTTTTTAGCAGCAGCTTCTGTTCTAGATTCAACTAAAAATTCTACTAGAGTAGGTCTTTCACTTAAGATTTCCATATTTCTTTCTCTTTACCTATAGTCTTATAACAATTCCTGATAGGGAAGGCAATCTCTAGCCTGCAGTCCAAACATCTTCTTGGTCTCATCCCACTCTATTACTTTTATCTCTAGTTATTTGCTCCCAATACCTTGGTTCCTTTGCCAGTTTTCTCCAGTAAATTTCAGGCCCCCCTTATCTATTTTCTGTACCCCCTACTTGCAGTCATCCCTATTGGCAAAATCTCCTTTCTCCATTATCGTGCTGGTTAGTTCTTAGAATACTTTCTGCTACATTATGAATGTAATTTTGTGTATAATTGTTATGGTTGTTATTATTCTCCTTAAGGATGTGCATCCAAAATCCCACTCTCTTTATTTCTTGAACTTCCTGTCTGTTTCATCATCATCCCTTTCCATTTTGAATTATGACCTTCTGCTTGTGTTATGTGAATGAGCCTTAACTGTGTAGCTCTAAAATATCCCTTCAAATCAAGTAATTCTAAACCACCTTGTTCTCATGGAAGGATCAACTTATCTGACTTAGCTTTTGCCCTCTTCCTCTTCTAGATACATTCCTTGAACTCTTTATTAATTATTGTCCACAACTTATTCTCTGGTTGATAAAAATATGCTTGTGACATATATAAAACTAAAGGAACTAAAAACATTTTCATGGCTTATATCTTACTATTCATATCCATAAACATAAACTTCCATTTCTCAATTTTTGCATTATCTTTTGTTTAGTCTCTTCCCACATAGCCTTAACTGCCATAACAAAAGCCTTTTAAATCCATACTCCTAAATATTTCATCTTATCAGGTTCCCCATAAGTATGGGTACTGCTGAACCAATTCATGTGTGAGTACATGATTTTCAGCTAAATCCATTGTTTTATCTGCATTAATTTTATATCCCAAAAAGGCCTGAAACTGTCTGAATATGTTCCACACCACCAATATGTCCTTTTCTGTATTTATCAGGTACAAAATAATATCTGTAAATAAAGCCAACTTTTCTTGATTACTATACCAATTATAGCATTGCATGTCAGAGTCCCTTATTTTCTTTGCCAATGGCTCTAAATATAAAGCAATTAAAAGAGAAAGAGGACAGCTCTACCTCAGAGAGAAGCCCTATGACTTTAATTCTTGCTTCCAATCCTTCATACAGCCTCCTAATTAACCTTATTATTGTATCAGGGAATGCAAATGTTTCAATTACCCTACTCATAAAATCCTAGCTTACACTATTGAATGTTTTCTCTGCATCAAGACACACAAGCAGCAATGGAATTTTCTTAAGAATATTCTTATTCCCTCTAGATCATCACTGTTCTATTAATGTTGTCAAATGTTTGCCTCCCCTTTGCAAAACCACATTGATCCATAGCTATAATTTTGTCAACAATTTAGCCATACTTCATTATGTTTTTGAATCAATCATCTGTCAAGCTTCTTTCCATTTCTCTTCTGTAGCAGAAGGGGCTGCTTTCAGCCCTTCACTTTTGCACTGTGGTATTCCTTTGACTTCTGGATATGTGTTATTTCCTATGACGTAGTTGCACAGTCAGCTGGGAATGTGGTGCTTTTTATTTTGTAACATCTTTCTTTCTCAGTAGTATAATTGCTTGGGGCTGCTCTTTCAGTTTGGAACTGCTGAGTGAGATAACTGGAATAGAAAATCCACACCACTTTCCTTTCTTAAGTCCAAAATATTACATTTTAAAAAAGAAACTTAGTATGTTAACTAATTGTTCTTCCTTGCACAACATTTGTTTTCCCTTAGATTAACATTCTTGCAGACTGCATGAGTTCCTCATAAATTCTTTCTCCATGTTTGCTTCCTTACTTATTCATTTTTGACAAAGGAGTGCTATTCAGACTTTCAGCAGAAGACATATTTTGGAGAATATCCTTTGTGCATATAATGCTGTTGATAACGTTGTTTCACACGGTACTGTTTTGATGGAAGGATGCTTCATGGAAACTGTGGAAAATGTGCTGTCAAATTAGGTTATGAGATTTTGAATTGTTGACTGAGATCCTCAAGTAGGTAACTAGTGCAGCAGGTAACCTACAAAGTGTTCTTTTTCTCTGTGCCATAAACTCAGTAGTAAATGAGAGTTCAGCAGTTTTGTAGAAATAGTGATTACAGCGACTCAAAAGGATTGCTTTCATGATACAGGATGAAGCCTCATTTAGTATCATTATCCACTTCTACCCATTTTCTCTATCTGTTGCTATTTTATTCCTCTGGTTAACCGTCATTTTTTCCAAACTGCCTTAACTTATGTTTGTAGAATTGCTTTCCTTAACTCTCCATATTCTAATATATCTGTATTATGTCTCTGTCTTGCTTTTTGGTTGTTATTCACCTGACCCATACTCTGCAGTACTTCAGCTGTTTTACTTTTGAACTTCCTTTGTAACTTGCATTTTATCTTATTTTCACTGCTTGACAGGTATCCATACATCTCGTTGTTCCAACGTTTTATGAAATTATACATAATGTATTCATATTTGCTGTATAATTTTGTCAACATTTTGGTGTTCATTGTTGATATATACTTTTGTGTCTGTGCCTTGTGGTTTGGATCATGGCTAAAAATGGTCTTTGGACCAGTTAATTTAACAGGTTAACAAATGTCAAATAAATAAATAAGGATCATGCGGCCCAACTGATCTGCCTGTTATTTATTTCAAAATCAGCAGACACTATCTATTAAATAGCTTATACCCTCAGTCAGAGTGTGCATGTGTGTGTAGTGCTGCTGAGTCATAACAGAACTTTGGCAACCCTGTGGACAGTTATCTGAACAATTCAAAAATTTTTTTTCATGGTACATATACAGGAGTCGATTACCAAACTGTTCTCCTGACTCTCACCAATGGTCTTATGCCAGTCCTATACATTCTTGAATTCAGTTACTTTTTTGACACTACTACCCTGTTTTATGAAATATGTTGCACTCAATCACCACCCTACACCTTTCTGTCGAGTAGTACTTCTTATATCTTCCCTTACTTACCCACCTTGTACCCTGAGGCTGTGTCCATTTGCTCCAAGATGGTACTCAGCTGGAATCTATAGAGTCCTATGAGGTACTTAAAATTTCTATCATGCTTCTCTCTACCTCTGTGACAACCCACTATTGGACCAGTAATTAAGGAGCCTCAATCCTCACCACTGGCACCAGTGGGGGACATTCACCAGGAGGTTAAGAGGTACACACACAGTACCTCCAGATGCAGCTCTCTGCATCAAGTGCAATTTCCCTTAAGAACACACTGAGACCACAGTCCATATGGGGTTGGTTCATCTACTTTTCTCCAGATCCCCAATAAGACTCCCCACTGGTACAGCTATAGAGTTGATATCTCAGCTGTGTGACCAAGCCAAGACCTCCAGCACACTCTCTGTCCAACCAGTGCTATGTGTCCCTACCCAAGTAGCTGACACAAACACACAAACACCTGGGAAAGGCTGGCACAGGTTTACTAGCTATGCCCCCTTCAGCCCAGACTATAAGGTAGTTATTACTGCCACCAGTCACTTCTTATTAGCTACTTTAAGGCCATTAACAAAGGGTGTCCAGTCTTACTGTGTATATTAATATTAACACAAATGTTAGTTTGGCCAATAGCAAGGCTATTAGGAGTGGCCCGCACAGTGTCACCAAATAAATATGCAAGTACTCTCAGAACTTAAATATCTCTACACAGATCAGCCACAATGCAAAGTTTAAATATATTTAATAATAAATAATTAAGAACAAAACAATACTAAATATATATTCACAGTGAATCAGAGTTCAAAACCACCTGAAATATTTAAAACAACATTGCAGGACAGTCTCAGATAAATAAAGAAAAATATCCAAACTAAGCTTCACTATATTCCTGACTGAATCTAAGAAAATTATACTATAATCTAAGAACTTACTAATAGAGCAAGACAGATGTGGTGAATCGATCTTTTAGTTATTGTCAGGTCCAAGACAGAATGCTCTGTCTCACTAAGAGACTTCTTAAATTAATATCTCAAATATTACTGCTGGGATAACTTGCAGAATGACATAATTTCTAGTCCTGGTCATCTGACTGCTAGTTCCCTGGCCAAACAACCATTGATGAAGCTGGCAGTATTTAGCATCTACCTGTAAAATATATAGACAAAGGCTTCTCCTCATCTGTATTGAATTTAGGATTAAAATTTATTCTGACTGTATTACCTAGAGGGCACATAGTGAAGCAGGAGATGTTTAGATTTTTGAGAAAAATACATCTAAAACATTATTTTTCTAGAGATTTTGGAAAGAAAAATGTGGAATTAAATTTTATTGTATCTAATGAATCTGATGAGAGTTTTTTCCTGTAATGAAGAGGACGGGGAATTGTGTATAAATGATGATGATGAAAGTATGTTCCCTAATGCTTATTGTAAAATTAATGTATTAAAAATACCATCTTTTAACAAATTTATACCTCCTTTTGTTAACCAACTCATTATACAGTTTGGTTCCATGATAGGATATGGGGGAGAGAATATTTGTGAAAATGTATTAACGAATAAGTATGAAATATTGTATAATTTGACTTTAAAAGAATGGCAAGCATTGAAAGTTTTGGGGAATAGGAATGATATAGTAATAAACCCCTCAGACAAAGGGAATAAAATAGTTGTCATGAATACACTACAGTATTATAAAGTGTGCATGGAGCACTTAAACAATGGTGAAGTATATGAGGAATGCAGGAGAAGTAAATATGAACAAGCAGTAGTTGAATTTGAGAAGATGTTAGAAGTATAAGGTTAGGTTATTTCACTGAAAAAGAAGTTAGGGACAGGTTGTATAATTGGAATAGTGAGGTAGCTCTTTTTTTCTGTCTACCCAAGATACATAAGAGTATGGTCAAACCACCTGGTAGACCTATTATTTCTGCATGTAAATATTTTTTACACAACATCGGTTTAGTGCTTCATGAGATATTATTACCGTTTGTATTAAAATCATCCCCGGTCTACATACAGGATAGTTTTGATTTTTTAAGGAGAATTTCCCCTATAGTTTGGAATAAGGAGAATTACTGGTTGGTGATTGATGTTAAAAGTTTGTACACATCCATTAAACATGAGGATGGACTAGCAGCAATTTCATTCCATATGGGAGATACCCCTTTTTCTAGCTTTGTGATTAATATGGTAGATTTTTGTTTGAAAAAATTATTTTTATTTTAATGATATAATGTATACACAAAAACAAGGTACTGCAATGGGGGCGGCGTTTGCCCCCATGTATGCAAACCTTTTTATGTCTTTTTTTGAGAAGAAATTTTTATTTGATTTGAATTTTATGAAAAAATATGTTACTTTTTATTTTCGTTTTATAGATGATTTGATATTTGTGTGTGAAGTGGATGAATTTATATTGGATATGCATAAAAATCCCTTCAGTCTCTCATTTGATGGACTTCAAAGTGGTAACAAAGTAGTATATTTGGACCTTGTTTTGGAAGGGAAGGAGAGCGGAATAATTACTTCTAATATTTATAGGAAGTTGGTTGATGGCAATCAATATTTACATGCTACAAGTTGTCATCCCCCTCATGTTTTGGAGGCTCTACCCTATGGGGAGTTGGTACGTGTTTCTAGGTTGTGTAGTGATAGAAGTTGGTTGGTGGAGGAGATGGAACAAACAAATTATATGTTTTTACGAAGAGGTTATGATCCGGAGATTATGAGACAAGCCCTAGATAGAATTTGGGGTGAGATGGACAAAGATGGGGAGGTATTTAGATTCAAAAGCATGAGTTAAACCCCGAAGACAAGGTCCAAGCATAAAGGATGGAATGGAAGACAATGCAATTTATTATGTGTCTGTTTATAATATCAAGAGTATAAAGTGAGAGGTTTGATAGAATATTATTGGAAATATTTACTGGAAGATAGGTTTTTGGCTAGTGTGTTAACTAAAAAACTTTATTTTCATACAAAAGAGGAAGAAATATAAAAGACATAGTGGTACATGGTAGGTTTTGTATGCCAAAGGCAAATATTCCAAAAGTGTTTTCAAATAGGGGAACATTTTGTTGCAAAAGGTGTAGTGTGTGTGCAAATGTTAGAACCCCTTTTAATAGTATGAATGGGGTTAAGTTTGAACCCAGTGACATCTATTCATGTAGAAGTAAAGGAGTGATTTATGCATTGAGATGTCCATGCTCACTTTATTACATAGGGGAAACTAAATGTGAATTTCGCATCAGGTTCATGGAACATATCAGGGATATAAAAAATAGGAGAGAAGACAAAATAGTTGCCTCACATTTTAACATGCTGCATAATGGTGACATTACTTTGTTAGAAGGTACAATTTTAGAGACTGAAAAATACAGGAAATTATGTAAATATATTGAAACAAAAATTGTTATACAAGGAGAGTATTTATATTTTAAAATATAAAACTTTGACACCCAGTGGTTTGAATAACAAATTGAATTGGAAGTGTTTGCTTTAAGAGGGAAATACTGTTTGATTAATGGGTGTGTGTAGATAATTGATTGTTATATAAAGATGAATGTATTTTGTATGGTTGTGTTACTCCTTGTAGGTGGAAACACTGAGGCGCTAGAGTGTGAATAAAGAATAAGTGTTTGTATCCAGTTGCTTCACTTTGTTGTCGATTTTTTTACCACAGTCAGTGGTTATACTCCATTTGTTGGGTCAGAGTTGTTTATAATTAAGGAGAAAAGGAGAGTGTTTGCATCCAGCCACAATGAAAAGTTTAAATATATTTAATAATAAATAATTAAGAACAAGACAATACTAAATATATATATATATATTCACAATGAATCAGAGTTCAAAACCACCTGAAATATTTAAAACAACATTGCAGGACAGTCTCAGATAAATAAAGAAAAATATCCAAACTAAGCTTCACTATATTCCTGACTGAATCTAAGAGAATTATACTATAATCTAAGAACTTACTAATAGAGCAAGACAGATGTGGTGAATCGATCTTTTAGTTATTGTCAGGTCCAAGACAGAATGCTCTGTCTCACTAAGAGACTTCTTAAATTAATATCTCAAATATTACTGCTGGGATAACTTGCAGAATGACATAATTTCTTGTCCTGGTCATCTGACTGCTAGTTCCCTGGCCAAACAACCATTGATGAAGCTGGCAGTATTTAGAATCTACCTGTAAAATATACAGACAAAGGCTTCTCCTCAGATCTCTGGCAGATGATGGAAGTCATAAAACAATTACATTCCTTCATGCTTTCAAGACTAGTAATTACTTCACCCTAAAGACAATACAGAAAGTTTCTGAGTGCAGACATTATGCCTCTTGCTGTGTTGAAAATGGAAAGATAGCATCTTTTATGACCTAGCCATAAAGTAATTTAATTTCAGTTATTTTTCTGAAGTTAATCTCCTGCATTCCAGTTTCCACTTTTAAAATATATACATTTAAACAGTTACAATAGTGCATGTATATTTTTGTTCTCTTCCACTGTGGCTAAATTTCAAAACAGCACTCTGCAAATACCTTTTTCAACACATGCATCTATACAAGCAGTTTGATATACACATGACATGTTTGTGTCTTTCGGCTTTTCCCTGTTAGGGGTTGCCACAGCGGAACTCTGGTCCGCTAATGATTAGCAGTAGATTTTTTACGTGCCGAGTTTGCCAGCCCTGACACACAACCTTCAACGAAGGTATGCCCATTCACGCATGTATCCACACAGAAGATGCTCTAGCTGAGAATCGAACGGCACAACGTCTTGCTGTGAGGCGACAACACTACCGCAGCACCACCACCGCAGTTGATATACACATGACATACAGTTCTAATACATTTGTAACACAAGCATCTTGTATAAATCATTTCAGTATTCACCAATGACATATAATTATTTACAAAATTCCATCTAGCTGGGCTGGCAGCACCTCCTTTCATCACAGTCCCCCCCCCCCCTTCGAAGACTCAAGCTAGTTTTTCAAGTGACCCTTGAGAAATGTTGCTTGAGAGGAATGAGCCTATCTGGAATACATTACAACATTTCCTGTCTTGAGATTCCAGCTGCCTTTGCATTGCTGACCCCATTGCAGTATTGCACTGTCATATCATATGCCTGCAACCCTAGGCTCCACCATAGTAACTTTGGATTTTGCTGGCTGACTCCCTGTAGCCATAGACCCCCTTCAGACTCCTCCTGCCTTCTACTGCAGATGCTTAGCACGAGGACCTCCCTATCATGGTAAGGTTTCATCATGTTAACATGGTCCAGTATGTGCCCCTGTCTCCTGCATAACAGTTCTCCCATGTAGTTAACATCACTGAGCTTCCTTACCACTTTGAAGGGTCCCTCCCATGCTGCCTGCAGCTTGTTGTGTCTAACAGGAATGAGAACCATAACCTCACTCTATGCCCATACAGCAACTCAAAAGGTGAAAAACTTATGGATTCCTGGGGCACCTTTCTGTATGCAAATAACAGATGGGGCAAATATTTGTCCCACTCCCTCTTAAACTGATCTGCAAATGACCATAGCATGGTCTTTAGTGTAGATTATAACCTCTACACAAGACCATTAGTCAGTGGGTGGTATGGGGTGGTCTTTAGGTGCTTCACCCCACAGTGCTTCCACAGACTACCCAGCAGGACTGACATGAAATTGGCACCTCTGTCAGTATTTCTTTGGGAAACCTACCCTACTGAAAATCTCTAACAAAGCATTTGCCACCTTCTTTGCCGCAGTGGAGGACAGATCCACTGCCTCATGGTATCTGGTAGCATAATTTACTACCACTATGATATACTTCTTCCCTGTGGAACTTGGGATACTCAGGCAAAAGCATCAAAGGCATCAAAGGAGCTTTGACCTTGTCTCCTGCCTTGCCTACTTTTTGGCACTGCTCACAGGTCCTGCATTACCCTGTTGCATCTCTGGAAATCCCAGGCCAATAAAAGTTCTGTATAATATGTCTCTTGTTATGTGCTTTGCCCATATGACCTGCAAATGGAATGTCATGGGCTATGGCTAGAAGTGCCAGATGGTAGGCTGTAGGCACTACCAACTGTTGTATTACCTCATCCTGTAGCCTTCCCTCAGAGGTCCACTCTGTACAGTAACCCTTTGTCCCAGTATACAGATTCCCCTTTTCCTTGAGAATCAGGTGCCTCCCTGGCTACCTCCCTCAAGCATTGTAATGTAGGGTCTGAGAGCTGAGCCTGTCTCAACTCTCTCTTTGTAACCCTTCCTAGCTCCCCTTTCACAGGAAGTCTGGTATCCTCTGACAGCGGTGCCTCACTGTCAGCCTGGGTACTACTACTCATCTCTGCCCTTGCAGTCACTCTGTCCAAGGGAACATCAGTACCCACCAGCAGCTATGGCTCACCTTCCGTCTCACTGCTACAGGGTTGCTCCCTCTCTGAAGTAACCACCTCACCAGTTTTGGCTTCAAGTGTGCGGTGTGTCTAGGCCCTCCCCAGGCTACCAGACCTACATGCTTGTTTCCAAGCCTGACTGTGTGTAACTGCATGCACACAAGGTACTTCTTAATCAAAAGCATTCCCTATTAAGACCTCTGCAGGGATATCCTCAAACACACCTACTTGCTTGCTTCATTTTCCACCCTCCCAGTCAAGGTGAACCCTATCCAAAGGTATTTGGAATGGGGTCCCTGCTAAAGCTCTGACTGGAGTAGACTGCCCAAGCAAGTAGTGCTCCTCTTTAATCATTGCAGGCTTCACAATGGTTAGGTCAGTGGCTGTGTCTTTCTTAGCAGTGGCCTGTTTCCCATCTACTAAGATAGGATATAACCTCCTGTGGTAGTTTGGTACCCTTGTTGTCTCCAGACAAATTACTGCTGACATTATGTCATTCCCACTGACTGGCTCCCCCACCTTTTGTTCCCCAGCTTGCCTCGGTGGATATCTATATGCTAGATGGTTCCACTGGTTACATTTAAAACATTACACCCTTGATCCTGGCCATGTGCCTGAACTAGTGGCTTCCCCTGTTACTGACGGACTCTGTTGGGGTGGTTTAGGCTGCCTTCCATAGGTTCCCTTAGACCCATGTGCAGCACTGGACATCCCTTTCCTGTACAGTGATGCCCTGCTTGCTAGGTATAGGTCTTCCTTTTTCCCCAATTCATCTGTGGTATTGCATTCCCTATCTGCCAACCAGATTCTTATGTCCTCAGGCAAAGTGCTAAGGGCTTGTTCCCTCACCAAAAGGTCTGCCAGCCCTTCAGAAGTGGTGATCTGAGACCCACTCAACCACCTATGAAAATAAGTACTTAGTTCAGCAATATATTCACACATACTTTCATCTGCCTTGCATCTATGCTCACAAAACTTTTTTTTCTGTAAGCTTCAGGTGTTAACTTAAAACACTCTAATAAATAATTTTTTAATGGTATTATAATTTAAGCAATCAGTATCAAACAATTTAGTAACAGCAGTTACAGGTTTGCCCTGGAGTAAGGGGGTCAGGAACCATACCCAGAGCCTTTGGTCAACATTATACTCTTTACATACCATTTCAAACATATGAATAAAACTATCAAAATTACCACCCTCTGCAAATTGTGGAAGAAATTTACTGACGTTTATTGCTTCTGGGGTTCGGTTACTCCCTTCCCCATTACCTCCATTACCCTGGCGAAGAGTCAGCATCTCCTTTTCATGTTGCCTCTGCCTGTCATTTTCTTCAGCCTCCATACGTCTCGGTCTCTTATTTTCTTTAATCTCAGGATATCTCAACCTCTCTGCTGATTCCAATGCCATCTGTTTCTCCTTTTCTTTAGCCTCCAAATGCTGTGGTCTCTCTGCTGATTCTATTTCCAACCGTTTGGCCTCCAGTTTAAATCTCTTTAACTCCAGGTGGATTTTTAAGTCCTCTGAGGCAATGTTGAACTGTCCATTTTCTGAGAGTTGTACATTCCCAAGGCCAGTCTGGTTGTCTTCCTGGTTGCTGGTCTGTGATGCAGCTGTGACTAAGGCTGCAACCATTTCCGCTTTAGTCAGGTTGACATGGACCAGTCCTTTGGCTTGGCACATGTCAGCCAACTGGCTCCTTGTCAGCTTGCTATAATCCTCTGCTGACACCCTTGCCTGCTCTCCCTGACTAACTAAGCTAACAAAAAATAAATAAAACTGTTGAAATATGAAACTCTGAATGTCCACAGTGTGGCTGCTTGAGAATTTTGATGCCACAATGTCCTGGGTTATTGCTGAAATGGGTATGGTGACCGGTCTACACACATTTAACAAAATGAAAATGAGTAACATTTAACCTATCCATTAGGCAAACTTAGTTGCTCTCATTCTGTTATTTATGTGGCTTTTGATGCAGATCATGATGTACCTGCTGTCTTCTGGACTGTGTATACCACTTAAGATGGCATTTTATCTGCTGTTTGTAAAATGAGATGGTACATTCTTTCTATTTTTTTTTTAGTGAAATTTCTTAAGTGTCTCAGTATTTCAGTATTCTACCAGTCATCCTCATTGCTCTCTCACATAATGGCTAATTACATTTAAATAATCTGATATCAGCACCGGTAGGTTCCAATCCTCCTTTTTTCCTGTTACCCACCAATCCTGCCTGATAGCTCCACTGCCTTCCAGTTAGTCAATGAGTAGGGGATGGGGTGTAGAGAACCAGCCATCCCCAGGCAAGATAAGACTCATACAATCCATGCTTTCCTGCTTGGATGTGTTTTTAGCCCAGTCATTTCCTCCTGTAGTTACAGTTGGGTGGTTAGGGAGTGGGTCAGTTTACCAGTCATGTGGGGCAGCCTAATCTGGATAATCTAACATTCCTTATGGCACCTCAGTGAGCTCTGCTGCTATCCTGTCAGCAGCAGGGAGCTTGTCATTGCACAGCATAATAGTGTATTGAAAAGAATTGTCCCAGCACTGACTCCTGCATAACACCTTGCCTACTCTTTCATCTGAGTGAAACCCATTTTATATAACTCTGTTTTTTTATTGTTTAGTAGATATTTTATCAGTGTTATCACCATAGGATTCACTCCAATTCTGCCTTAATGTGTTGAGAATCCTTGTATGTATTACTATTTCAAATGTCTTGCTGAACTCAAAGTAGACTATATCCAGTGCCACTTTTTGAACTAACATCCTAATTACTGGGCTTCTGGAAAAATTATTTCCTTTAGCAGAAACCCTATAATATTCCTCTACAAGTGAGACCAAATTAAACAGTTAATGGTTTCCATCCTATGTCTTGCTTCTCCATTTGGGAAGGGGAACTGCATTTGCCTTGTTCTAGACGTTAAGAACCTTACCTTCTTCTCTTGATTTGTTGAAAATGTTAGTCAACAGCATTACCAGTTCTCCTATCAGCTGTCTGAGAATTCTAGGGTGAATTTCATTTCAACCCACTACTGTTTGGAGTTCTTTATGGACCTTTTCTTCTGTGAAAAATTCTCTTATCCTTGGGTCTTTTTCTGGCTGGTCTGAGAAATCTCTTTTCTATTTTTTCATGACTAATGATCAGAAGTATGCATTTTTCATTCCTATATTTCTGTAGCCTTTCCTGCTCAACTACTATTTTATTTATCTCTACTATCCTTCCCTCTGTCTGTCTTTGTTCCTTAAAACTAAAAATGTGTTTTCTCTCCTCCTCATGGAGCTACTTATTTTTTCCTTTGCTTGGACCTTTATTTTTTACTGTCCTACTTGCTTCCTTCTGTTTTAACCAGCATACTTCCTTGCTTCCACCAACAATGATTTCTCATCCTTCCTAATTGCTATACAATTCCCCTAAAATCAAAGCCACCTTGTGTGAGAATCCCAGGATCTAGGATAGTTGTGTAGAAGCTAACTTAGAAAGCTGCAGCTGACGTTGTGCATTGGCAAGCGTGCAATTTTTTGACTGGTACATAAGCCTTTACTGCAGAACCATAAAACTGGTACATTATGTCCTTCATCTTTTGTTGCTTTAAATAAACAAGGGTCTGATTTCAAAGATTCATAGCAGCATTGTAGAGATCTTCTGCCAAGAGGGTCAAATTCCCCAAGCAGCATACTGTGGCATATCCCAATGAATATATACGACGGAGGGGAGTATAGTGTAGAATAATATTGTTACCTAATGATATTCCGTAATGAACAGCATTAAAGTTGCCACAGTTATTACCTAAATTTCTGCCAATATGCAGCAAACACCAAATGATGTCAGCTGCATGGCAATGATTGAGAATCTTGCTTGCAGTGTACTATTTAAAGACCAGTACATGGAGGGGGCATCTGCACTGTATGAAAGGCGCACTCCCACACAGAGCTTATCAGCTAAGAACTGTAAAGGAAATAGAAATACGATCATAACAGAACATTAAACTGTAAACAGTATAGCTACGACCAATGCACTGTACAATTTTCCTTTTCTCATATACATTACACTTTTTTTATACAAGAAACATAGTTATTAAACCATAACTTATGACATAGGCAGTCACACATTTATGTAAATGAAAACGAACCACACCAACACAATCCTAGTTGCAAGCATTTTACGTCACAAACCATACTAACACTTTCCCAGTTTCAAACATTATACCTCACTTATAATCTGCCCAATCATTTTCTGTCAAACATTACATAGCTCATTTAAGTCTTGCCTTCTTTTAAACCTCATTACACCACTGCACGTATTGTTCCCACAGTTCTCATTTTTCATCTGCAGCTTCCTCCTATCTCAATTCCATTTGTTTTTTCTCTGTTACTATATTCACTGTTCACTACTTCTAATGTAGTTGGTTTAGATTTTGATTTCTATTTTCTAGTAATTGCTTATTTGGCAGCCACCATAATTAGACACAACAAGGCCTTACCATTTCTAGGTAAGTCTGATTCTGAATCATAGCTCAGAAAAATCATCTCCCTCATCACACCAATCTGCCCACCTAGCATCTCCGACAATGCATCCCACATGGAATCCTTAAAGTATGCCAACTCACTGCACTCCCAGAAAATATGTTTGCAATTACCTCTTTCTTCCCACTCACACTGCCAACATTTGCTGTCGACCGGAGGTTCTTTTGCCATTTTTCTCCAATAAATTCCACCCCCCCTCTTGCCTATTGTCTATTTCCTAATTGCAGTCATCCCTACCGGCAGAATCTCCTTTCTCTGTTCCCGTGTTGGCTTAGTTCTTAGGATACTTTCTGCTACTTTATAGATGTAATATTCTGTATGATTATTGTTATTCTCCTTAAAGGCCTACATCCAAAATCCCAGTCTCTCCTTCTTTCTTGAGCTTCCCCTCTGTTTCATCATCATCCCTTTCCACTCTGAATTATAGTTTTCTGCTTGTGCTATGTATAAGAGCCTTAAATGTGTAGCTCTGAAATAACCATTCAAATCAGGTAATCCCAATCTGCTCTGTTCTACTGGAAGAATCAATTTATCTCACTTGACTCTTGCTGTCTTCCACTTCCAGCTCTTTATTAATTGCTATCCACAACTTCTTCTGTGGTTGATAAAAATATGCCTGACCTGTGTATAAGACTAACGGGGCTAAAAGCATTTTAACTACTTGTATATTACTATCAGTATCCATATAACAAAGCTTCCATTTTCTCAGGTTTTGTATTATGTTTTTAGTCTCTTAGGATCATAGGAGGTTACTAGGCTATTGGTCCTGAGGCCCTTATAAGTCTAGCCAAGAATGTATCCCATGTTTAGACAAATCAGCACCTAAAGCCCCTGTCCAGTAGGGACACAGGTGGAATCACAAGGGTGTTTCCCATCCAGTTATCTAGGTTTCACTTAAAAAGGGATAATAAGGTACTCTGTTTGACATGGAGAGGGAGCCTATTCCACAGATGGGAGAGTCTCTAGGACAAAAATCTGTCCCACTAACAAGTCCTATTGATATCACAGACCAGGATGAGGTTGTGCATACAGGTTGCTCGAGTGGAGCTTGCCTTGCGAATATGCAGTAGTCCCATCAAGGCAGGGTCTGAGATTGCTTTATATGCCAAACAGAGGTCACCCCTGAGGAGTCTGTATGAAACTGAGTAGAGGGACAGGGCTCTTTGCCTATCTGTGTAGGGTAGATGTTTGAGGCCCGCCCCTGGATTCTGCTGGTGAGGAACCTCTGTAGTTTTTCCAGCTGCTGCATGTGCTTTGCAAGGGGACGTTGTACTCAATAATTGGCCTTATAAGAGAAGGATACAGGGATATTATGACCTCTTTGTCCCTGGATGAGATACCCTTACTTATGAGGTGGGCCATGTAGAAAGCTTTCCTTACAACGGGAGCAACATGGTGGTCAAAAGTCAGGTTGCTATCAACCTGGGTGCCCATATCCCTCACTACGGATTGTGCACTTAGGAAATTGTTATTAATGTGATAATATGTGGGGATGTCACTCTCCCCAAAGGGGATCATGATGCATTTTTTGGCATTCAGCTTGAGGTCATATTTCTGGCACCAGTCATTTGTTTGGGAGAGACCCTCTTGGAGGACGTCCACATCACTTGGAGAATTGATGACTGCGTCCAGTTTGCAGTCATCTGCAGACTTGGTCGGCCGTAGTCCACTGGTTTAGCCTGCACCTCAGAGAAGTATATCCAGAATAACAGAGGCCCCAAGACCGATCCCTGGGGTATGTCACTCATTACGGATCTACTGCTTGAGGTGGCTTCCCCTATTTTGATTAGGTGGGTTCTATCAGTGAGCCAGTTTGCTACCCATCTGATAACATATGGATTATTGCCTAGTTGAGAGGGTTTGTCTACTATGCCCGAGTGGGAAATAGTGTCAAAGGCTTTGGCCAGGTCAAGGTAGATGGTGTGCACTGTCTTCCCCTCGTCCATGACTTTGGTGACTGTCTCAAAGAAGTCGACCAAGTTTAACAAACATGATCTCCCCTTGACAAAGCCAAACTGTGTGGGGTTGAGTGTTTTGAGGTTGCCAATGTCCCTGTTAATGAGGTCCATGATAATCCGTTACATATATAATTCTTGCAGATCAGGCTAGTTAGGTTGATGGCTCTATAATTTCCCTGATCGGTGGACGCTCCACCTTTGTGTAATGGGATGACATTGACTGTCCTCCACTCGGCTGGGACAAAGCCGGTACTCAGGCTTTGGTTGAATAGGGTGCCTAACTGTGCTGCAACTTCATGCCTAAGTTCATGTAGGATGCAGCCAGGGGTGTTATTGGGTCCCATGGAGGCAGTATTTTTTGCTTTTGAGATTGCAATGATGGCCTGTTCCCTAGAGATAAGGCATGGGGGACAGGTACTGGGGATGTCCTGATTTACTGATGAGGGATAGAGGGGAGAAGGTTTTGCTGAATCTGTCAGCCAGTAGATTGGCTATATCTACAGCATTTGTGTATGTGGTGTTCCTGACCACCAGTTCTGAACAGATCTGGGTGCTTCCTATGAGATTTCAGACATATGTGAAGAAGGCCTTATAACTGTCTCTAGCAGATGTGGCCAATTTGGACTCAAAGTTGGCTTTAGAGGATTTCACTAGTGCTCTTATTTGCTTGTTCAGGCTAAGGAAAGATGGCTTCCACTTGGACACCTGCTTCTTCTTGGTCCTGGACAGTAATTTTTTCCTTTTGTTATATAGTTTATTTATTGCAGTTGTCCACCAGACAGGTTTACTCTTCCTTGCGGAGGATGATTTTGTCCTGTCAGGTATTCCTGATTCCATGCATCTATATAAATGCTTGTATAGTACTTTGGTGTAGATTTGGACATTGGTGCCAGTTTCTACAGTGGGAGAGGAGGCTGTGAAGCTGTTTATACCATCCCTCAGAATTTTGTAATCAGCTTTGGAGAAGTTTTTTTTGTTTGACCCTAGCTAGAGGGGGGGTCAGTGGAGATGGTGACTTCAAAAGTGACTGCTTTATGGTCAGATCTTACCAGGGATGATGATACTGTAGGGGTGCTGCAGTGGTTACTCATGTTGGTTAATACTGAGTCCAAGATATCATCACCTCTTGTGGAGGTATCAATTAGCTGTTCCAAGGCATTTGCATTGATAAAATCGAGGAATCACTGGGCATTTGTGTTCTGGCATGAGAAGTTTTTCAGTCTATAGTTGGGTAATTAAAGTCACCAGGATCAGGTTAAAGGGTTGAATCTTGATAGATTTGAAGAGGTTCAGATAGGTGGAGTGGGCATCTTGAGTCAAATTTGGGGGCCTATAGCTAGCTATAATTTGAAAAGGAGTCTTGTCAATGGTAACTGCACCTGGATTGTCAATGGTAACTGCACTTGGAGAGAGAGAGAGAGAGTGTGTGTGTGTGTGTGTGTGTGTGTGTGTGTGTGTGTGTGTGTGTGTGCGTGCATGTGTGGCGCCTGGCAAACAGCTGTCACGTTCACCTTATCCAGCCTGGTGAGAGGTACATCTGTGTGACTCACAATGGAGTCTCCTATGACTAATATGTTGGGTTTATGGTTAGGCCTTAGTGGTTGCAACACACTGGTGTGTGGACTATGCATTTTATGTGGTGTGTAGGGTTGTGGAGTTCTTATGTGTTTTTGCCTCTGAGGTCTCCTTTGTTTGGGTTTGTTTTTGTTGAGGACCTCTGCATATATGGGTATGTGTTGCATAGCTGTGGGTAGTGACTGTGTTGACAACCTTCTCAGTGCCAGATGTACTGGCTTGTGAGGGAGAGAGCATAGACTCTAGCTTCTTTATGTAATTGCATTTCTCACAAATTATGTTCCTAGGTGGTAGTAGTAGATGTTTGTCCGTGTACATGAGGCAGTTGCTACACTGTCTCAGGATGCTCATATCAACCAGGCTGGCAGGAGAAATCGTAGGAAACTGTCCATTCATATTTGTCAGAATCTGAGGAACAGGGGCCAAGGAGAGCTAAGGGGTAGGCCTAAAGCCCAAGTGTTTAAACCGAAACTAAAAGCCTTAGAATAACACTTAAAATTTCCCCATATCCTTAGCTTACACACCAAAATCATTTTTAATCCGTACTCCTAAATACCTCATTTTATAATGTCCCCATAAATATGGTATTGCTGAACCAATTCATATGTGGGTACATAATTTACTGCTATTGCCTTTATTTTAGCTTCATTCATTTTATAGCCTGAAAAGATTTGAAACTGTCTCAAAATATTCCACAACACTGTAATGTGTTTTTCTGGTTTTGTTAGATATAAAATCATATCATCTACAAATAGAGCCAGCTTTTCTTGACTACCATACCAATTATATCCTTAAATTTCTGAATCCCTTGTTTTTTTTTTTTGCCAGTGGTTGTGAATATAATGCAAATAACAAAGGAAAAGAGGACATCCCTGCCTGGTTCCTCTGCTCAAGCAGAAATTATCAGAGAGGACCCCACCCACTTTAATTTTCACCTCCAATCCCTCATATATCTTCCTAATCAGGCTTATACTTTTTTCGGGAAATGCAATTGCTTCCATTGTCCTGCTCATAAAGTCCCAGCTTACTCTGCCAAATGCTTTCTCTGCATCAAGACCCACCAACAACAGTGGTAGTTTCTTACATTCTGCTTCCCTCTGGATCATCATTGTTCTTTTAATGTTGTCAAATGTTTACCTCGCCTCCACAAAATCACATTAATACATAAGTATCAATTTTAGCATTACGTTTGCCATTCATTTAGTCATTATAGACCTAAACACTTTATAATCATAGTTTACTATTGAAATGGGCCTGTATGAAGCTGGATCTGATGGATCTTTACCCTCTTTAGGTATTAAAGCCACCACAGCTTTCTTCCAGGATGTTGGTGCTTCTCCTCCACTTAAAATACTGTTAAACAAAACCTTCCAGATCTTTATCAGTTTTTTCCCTCCTAGCTTCCAAACATCCACAGGAATACCATGTATTCCAGGGGATCTTCCTGTATATTGGTTATACGTTACAATTTTTATCTTAACTCCTCTTATCCTAACGATTAGTAATTGAGCCTCATCTACCTGTAAACTTGGCATATTTAATTCCTCCATAAACGTTTCCATTTGTACTGTTTCTTGATTTCCATATTTCTCTACTTTATACAGACTTCCATAGAATTTTCAAAATGTGTTTAATATCTCTGCAGGATATCTTCTTACCTTCCTTGTTATAGACTCTCTAAACGTGGCGACAGCCCTTTCTACTTTCTGTTGCCTGAATCGTTGTGCTAGAGGTTTTTGTGCTCTAATGTTATTATCAAAATACAGGTGCTTAACAGCAGTCTTTCTAAACTCATGAATATTATCAAGATAATCCCTTATTTTCTGCTTGGCATTCTGCAGTTGCTCTTCTTCTTCTTGTTCTGTGAGATTCCCCCCATTCTGCAATGCCTAAACATTTGTCAGTGCCTCTAAATAATTATTGTTACTTCTTAACCATAGCTCCCTTTCTTTTATTTCACCCTATTTTTAAACTCCACCTCAATTTTATCCCACTCCCTAGCTATATTTTCAGAAGAAATTCATATACATTACACTTTAATCTGGATTATCCATAAATCTGGTAGTCAAGTGACAGTGCAATTCCATGACTTTGAATGTGAAGACTGCAACCTGTAGCCGAGTACTTGGGGTGCAAAACCACTTGAAATCACAAATTTACATCTCTGGCAACCAGTAATAATATAAAACATAACAGAACCACAGAAACACAAGCTATCTCTAAGAGAACAAACACCTGGACAGTTTCTCATTGTATATGTACAACATGCAGGCATGTAGCAGTCATGAAAATGGTTTTCCATATGGAAGTTGTTCATGTGGTCCACTGATCAACCTTTACAGTGGGAAGCAAGCTGACAGTGACTCAAATGGTTTTACATGCTCCTGTTGAGAGATTCTACAGGCAAGACTAATCACCTGTTTTGCAGAAGCAGTGGATTAAATGTCTCACTCATGGTGTGATTTTCAAGTTCCGAGAGACATGTTCCATTACTGTTGTGTTTATTTTACCAGCAGAGTCTTTAGCCAGTGAAGAGTGGAGCAGTGATTTGCAGTTGCAGTCTTTATGTATGCTGTTATTTAATGGCACTCCTGGTCTAATTTCAGTTTTGGAAATGGATTAGATTAAGTGACAACTCTGATTGTTAAATATATGTGAAACATTGTTCTTTCACTGGGTAAAAAAGTCTGTTTAGAGGAGACGGTCACCTGCCAGTGACAAAGGACATCATCCACCACTCTGTTACAGGTGATCAAAGGAATAATAGAAAATGTGAGGCATCTGTATCTAGCAACCATTTATGCCTTGCTAGTACCCACCCTTAGACTGTACCTCCTTTTTCAAGGAAAGATAAGCCAGTCAAGTCAGGGGTAAATGTATAAATACCCATCCAATCACTCAGTTCCCATTTGAAAGAAGATAATGTACCATACTGCTTGATTTGTCATGGGAGTCTAGCTCACAGGTAGGGAAGGCACTGCATAATGAACACCCAACTGTGTTTTATTAATTTGTTGATGAAAATGTACATACCTGGTTCTGGTATTGGTGTTTGGACATGCAAGAGATCAAGGCCCACTGGGTCCCTAATGGCAGAGAAGGCAAAGCCTAAGTCTCTTGTCAGAAGTCTGTAAGATACTGAATGAAGGGATAGTGCTTCCAGTCTTTTCTGGCAGCTTAGAGATTTTAAGCCAGCGATGATATTAGTTAGAAACCTCTGGGGTATTTCCAGTTGCTAAATATGTCTAGAGAGGTACATCCCAAAGGGAACATTATATTCTATAATTGGCCTAATCAGAGTTGAATATAAGGGGGCAATGACATCTTTAGTGGGCAGGTGGCTAGAAGCCACCCAGCTATCAAAAAATATACAGCATTCAAACGGAAGTGGTGGGAATGAAAATAGAGAAATTTGGGACCTTATTCTTTCTTGCAATCTTTTGGAGGGTATTAAATTAGTGTTCCTTTCCCATTTGTCTTTTGAAATTAATTCAGAGTCTTCCCCTTTTAGGAGACAGGCTGAATGCAGCATCCAGCTGCAGAATTGCAGAAGGAAGCCAAGCCCTAGATGCTGTATAGTTGCTCAAGTCCTGGTGCAAACCTCAGATGTTCTAAAGCTGCAGGACCCAAACCGAAGGCTTTGGTGGAATAGAAGGTGGGTATGAGCAATAAGTACAGATAGTCCTCATCTTTGAAAAAGAGTGATGCAGCTTAAGAACTGGAAACAATATGTTATATGCTAAAAGCTGGCTTCTTGCCTATACCTTACATGTAGAACTCCCAAAACCATAGACTCATTTTCTTAAAATTGTGTAAAGTGCATCAATCACCATGTGCCCACCTTTGGGGAAAGGTAACCCATCTCCAAAGTATATTCTTATACTGATGTATGTGTTGTTGCTGATTTACATATATTGAATGAACATGTTTTGGCTTATGCAAATCTTTCCAGGTATAGTTATTATCCATCTTCAAATGACTTCAACAATAACAACAACTTGCGATTTCACAAACTCAAGGGTGTAGTTTAAGAAAAGATGAGGAAATTATACCTAAAGTATGTCATTCCTTGCAAAAATACACTCTGTGTTTTGTTTTTGAATCCTGTGACTTCTTATTTACATGAAGAAATAAAGACAAAATTTATTTAGACTGGAGCTCCAGGTTTTATAGTTTCATTTCAAGTGTAATGAAAGCTTTTAAGTTTGTTTTGTTTATTGCTACTATTTCTACTTTTTATTGTCCACCTGACACGGGAAGAGGAGCACACATGTCTGTACAACATGAAGTCTCCAATTTCTCTAAGTCAGCCTGCCTTAGTCCCTGAATGTACATCAGCTGTTCTGCTCTCCTCAACCTCCTGTCATAGCAATTCCTTACAGCAGTTGTGTAGTAAACTTATCTTAAAGTATCCTACAGCAAGAAAGAATGGAAAAGAAATCTCTTTTAGTTTAACTTGAGAAAGAAGCTATGAAGTAACAAAGTGGAAACATTTTAAATCAGCTTTAAGTCCAGAATTCACACTTAAGGATTTTGATTTGGCCACTGGAATATATTGTACAACTATACAAACGTAAAGGTAGGCATTTTTTTTTTTTTTTATAATAAGGTACATTTATGTATGTGAACTGTAATTGCTTTTTTATGTAAAGAAATAAAACAATTCTGCTTATGCATGATGGAAATGACCGATTACTATTTTTCATATGAGTATTCTGTGTTGCTGTCTTAATGCTTATTATTTAAATTACTATCCACCTCAATCACACACACACACACACACACACACACACACACACACACACACACACACACACACACACACACACACACACACACACACACACACATCTTAAGGTATATTTTAAGTTTTTAAGATCATGGTACTTGAGAGACAGAGAGAGAGAGAGAGAGAGTGAGAGTGTGTGTGAAAATATTTGTATCTATCTCTCTATGGATATATTTTTTCATTGTGTTATAAGGAATTTATTAATTGTTGGTGTATTACAAGCATATGTTGGTATCCATACTTGAAGCATGCTACTTTCAATTCTGGAACTAAGGGAGAGGCTAGAGTCTCACTGACACCAAATTCTGTGCCCCTCCAACTCAGTATAATGGAAAAAGATACTTGGGTAATCTGATGAAGACATTTAAACTACTATTACAGAATTTTTAAAACACAGACGAAGGCTGTTCTTAGCAGAATATTTCCTTTGCTCTAGTTTTTGTTATGTTTTGTTGGGATTTCAGTTCCTCACTGGAAACAGATCACACTGCTTTTACTAGACCTTAAGGTGGAAAGCATGTTTTGGGTAGCGGGGGTATGCTTGTAGCACATAAGGCTCTACTTTAATGACAGTTTTCATTTATCTATATGAAAAGAAAATTTGAAATCCATTTTTGGCATTCAAACAAAAGCTGTCCTTTGCAATTTTTTTGCCAGCTGCATCATTTTATACAATTCCACAACAGAATAATGCAATTTAAATTTTGAAGCTGTTGTATAAATGTCACATTTCTGAAAAAAAAAACTGGTAAACTGCATGGTGGCATAGTGTTAATGATGCTGCTTTATAGCTCTACTGGCTAGTGTCTGTTCCTGATCTCTTCCCCCCTCTCTTTGAACTGTGCATGTTTTGCCAATATGTGCGATGCAAGTACTCTGGTTTCTTCCTGGAGGCATGCTGTCAGGCTAATCATCCATTTATACAGCCTTTACTGGAGCTCTGTGGCATAGGCATCTTCAAGCATTAATTCACTTACTTGATTAACCAATTATTACATGAGTTAGTATTATGTGTATATACATACACAAACACACACACACGTCTACTTTGAAAGGTCAAAATTCCAAAACTTTGAAATTCAGTCTGCCGAGACCAGAATATCAAAGTTTTAGAACTTTGAACGTTCTTAATGGAGATCGCTGTACAGCACGGAATGGGAAATTTATCATTTTCCTCACTGTAGTACGATCTCAGAGTTGGTATATTTAATTAGCAGGGGGTGTGAGGGGTGCAGGGGGGCTTGACCCCTGCAAAAATGTTATTTTTTTTAATCTATTTTAGTAAAGTTTTGAAGTTCCAAAGCTTCAATATTCTGGTCTTGGCAGACTGAATTTTGAAGTTTTGGAATTTCACCCTGTCAAAGTAGATCCATATATGTATGTATGTGCATATATTTATATATATATATATATATATATATATATATACGTATTGCAGTTCTACAGTTTAAGAAAAATGATAGCAATCTGATCAAAATGCAGTGGTGCATGAAGCCACACACAGAATTCAACCATTTGGTGTGGTAATGTGATACTGTTTGAAAGTACTAAACATCCCTCTATGAATAGGGACACATTTCACTGGTGTATATTACACTGCATACTACTCAAGTGTGCTAAATGAGAGCTGTACAGTTCGCAGAAATGTATTTGAGTAGCAGTTACACAAATATTTCCCCCAAAAGTGTTTTGCATAATAAAACAACTACAAGAGTCACAAATTAATTTCAATGAGGTATTTCAGTCTTATGGATGTTATTCTTATATCTGTGTGACTACACATAATGGAGCTATTCCCCCCCCCCAGTTTCATAGTAAAAGAAATGTAGATGTTATCATTCCAAGTAATGTTGCAATTCTGCCTTTCAGGAAATAACACATTTAGGGAAAATGCCCTATAGCCACCCTAAAAAAAAAACAAAACTTTCTAGTTAATATGAATTGTATAAGTATCTATACAGTTAATACAAATATGCTGCTTATTTTCACAAATAAAGCGAAGAGCCACACCCCAAAATGACTGCCAAAGTTTTGTGTGAGTTATGCACATTCAGGATAAGCTATTGTATTGAGGTAATTGTTACTGCCACATTAGCAGTTCTAAAAGAGCATTTCAGCTTGAATGTTGCATGTGAATTGTCTAATAATGTTAGGCACTGACTACTGAACATTTCAGATGGCTAACTGCTTACCTTTGCTTCACTTGCACTATAGAAATACCACATAAAACCTTTGCTTGACTTGCACTATAGAAATACCACATAAAACCTTTGCTTGACTTGCACTATAGAAATGCCACATACTATAAAATTGCCTGAGCAATAACAGCTACCTCTTTACTCAATCATTTTATGTTATAGGTTCATAGGTAGGTTCTAGGCTATTGGCCCAAGGGCCTACGTAAGCCTAGCCAACAAGGTTCCCTGGCTTATGCCACCCAAGAAAGTTATTTTCCTGTGCCACTGTCGAGCAGAGACTATATATGCAATTGTTAGTACACCAAAAGAAACATACATGTTATGCCGCAATAGACTTTTCATTGAATTTAGGCCAGTTATATAGGATACACGATTTGCTGCTTTAATAATAAAAAAAAAACACTGAAAACAACTCTGCCAAAACTGATTTTTATATTAATTTTTATAAAGGCTGCAATGATCATCTATCAAAAACTAAGCACACGAATAGGCTGTTGTGAGTACCATATTATACAGTGGTAGCTGGTTATTATTCAGAAACGTGCACGCTGATTGGTCAGCCCAACCAGCGTGCCCATTGTAAATTGTGCATATACCAATAGGAAAAAGTCCGGCCATTAAACTATCATTGAGAGGATGAACTTTTCTATTGGCGTATGCATACCAGATATCTGCATACAGGGAAAATCAGGTACGTACAAAAAAAATAATAATAGTCAGAACTGTACCTGATTTTCCTTGTATGCAGTGCACTGTGGTTCATGTACTTCCATGTGAAAGTCTTCGCTGTTCAAGAAAATGTGTATTGTGTGCAGACAAACTCAGGGAGTAGCAACAGCACACTGGCTATAGAAAAATTAGATAACCTTTGCATATTACAGATTCAAGATCACACCAACTCCCAATGATGAGTTCGTCACTTCATCACATCACACTACAAACACAGCATAAATAATTATGTCCCTACCAACCACTTTACATCTAAAATGTACACAACACTCATTACTCCCATATTTAATCATTTCACTGCAAAGCATAAAGTAACTTATTTACAATTTAGAATATCAACAAACTGAATTGAAATAAAGATCAGAATTTGACTTCCCCATTCTCCTTCACAGAAGACCAGATTACTTATGAGGTTTCATACAAGATTATTACACCCCATGCCATGGACTCAAAAAAAACAACAGCTAATCATCTCCAACCGGGTCAAATAAAATAAACACTAAACTTGAACTGAGAGGCTGAAGCAATTTTCTTCTTATAAAAAATAGAAGAATACAAAATAAAACACACAGAAATTTAAATAACAACAAAAACATGGCACAACGCAAAACTAACACCATTATATAATAGCAATAAGCCATGACTAGGTATGGGTAATACTGGATTTACCCTTGGTTGGCTTTGTTTGCCCTCATGACCAAACCATGCCAACTGTGGGTAAATCCAACATTACCCACACCCAGCCATGGCTTATGGCTATAATATATTGCATCAGCCAAGCCTTAGGGTGATAGTTTTCCTGATAATTGTGAAGAACATAGCAAAAGAAGACTCAAGCCTCAGTAAAATCCATGGCTAATTTCCAGAAGTAACTAATGAAGAAAACATTTATGTTTATTATTTTATTATGTCCAACTCCTTGAGGGCACAACTGATTGTTAAGCATTTTAGCTATTGCAACTAAATGTGTCAGTGTAGCTAGTTTCGAGGCATATGTAGGGTTTGTACCTGAAATACTGTTTGGATGGGTTGGAGAGACATGATGGTGTGGGGCACCAGCACCCGAAATACATTTTGATGCATGATTTTCATATTTAGATTTATGTTAGACTACAATAGTTGCTTCTGTACAGGGAGGGAAGCACACAATCTTGTTGTGTTTGCAATTTTTTTATCTGTTTATTACTGTAGGCTGAACACTTGATTAAAATGATAATATGCTTAGTTTCCAATTATCTCTAGGTATGTGTGTGTGTGTGTGTGTGTATATATATATATATATATATATATACACACACACACACACACACACACACACACACACACACACACACACACACACGAGGGGAGATTGCCTGTCAGGCACCTATTAAGCTGTCTGAATGCAATATGTAAAGCTCTGATACAGTGTAGCATAAGGCAATACCATCATTCCTTCCTTCCCTCCCTCTCTCTCACTCTCTCTTAGGGTACAAAGGAGTTACAGGGTTCACTGGAATCTTCTCTAAAGCATACATATAACATGATCATCCAATAGGCAGTCTGAGTCTACTCAAGTTACCCAGTATTTATTTAGGACAAACTGCGTACCACCTCTGCCATTTTGTTTTAAGTAAATATTAGGGGCATTTAGCCTTCTGTGTGCATTTTAGCCTGCACAGTAACTACTCTGAAGACAAGTGCTTCACTGCCCTAGTTTGTAAGCAAGAGCCTTATAGTCTGTAAATCCTCCTCCACTGTCCTCCTGCTGGTCAGCTTTTACTCTCTAATTCCTGACAGACACTGACATTTACTCATGCTTCTCTTACTCAAACTATTTCTTTCTCTTATATTTTCTTCATTTCTTCTAGACTTGCTATTCTCAGTATTTATATCCTCCTGTCTTTCTTTACCCTTCAAGGAAGTCATCCTTGGTCTCCCCCCTCCCTTCCTTTCTTATTTCTCCTTGCCTGGGACAGTTATTGAACCACTTTCAGCTCTGAGCTAGTTATTTGTGCACAGTCAGCCTTGACTTATTGCACATAACTGTCTCTTTAGTGTGTTTTATTTTGCTATAGAAGTGCCCCTGCGAACAAATAGATAAGTACGTGACAATGAAGTCTGCAGTTGTACACCAGTCTGTGGGCTATAGTTTTATGTAACTTATAAACATTATGGCATCCGAAAACAAAGAACTTTGTCCTCTATAATAGCTCCATTTTCTTAGACCACAGCAGTCCCATTGGTACTTTCTCCTTTAATGATGCTCCACTTACTGTTTTGTAGCAGTCCACAGTCTCCCTTCCTTCAGTTTATTTCTCTTCTTCTGTAGCCACTTTCAGTGCTGAGACAGTATTTTTCCAGAGCTGCACTCCTCCATTCTGGCTTATTTTTTCTCAATGTTTTGCTGATCTGTGGGTGTTGGGGTAGCCTTTGGACTTTTGCATTTCAAGGTGCACAGAAACCTCTGTATATTACATAGTTGTAAGTGCAACTTTTTACTGTTATCACCATTAGTCAGGTCAATGTGATATTGGATTATCCTACTAAAACTGTGTCCTAGAGCAACACAATTAAGACTTTCCTCTACTAGTACAAAGACCTTTTGAACTGCATTGTTCCTTTTACTTCTCTCTGTCAGCAGATTTGTGGCTGTTTAAGTTCAGTCACTAATTGCTTTTTCTCTGTCTCTGACAAGTTTTTAACCTGCTTTGTTTGCCCTCACTAACGCTCGGCTCAAACTGCTCCCCTACCCTACTCCTAAGTCCCACCCTCTCTTACTCAGCATTTATACTTCCATTGCTCTACCCACATCTTCATCAAACAATATCATCAGCTCCCTCCAGAAGAAAAATGATCAGTAGACTTAGTCCCAATAGTAACACCCATTCTAGTTTACCACCCAAGACTCTCCCTCAAACTGTCTTAATCCTCGCCCCCTATAACTATCAAATTACGTCTTTGTAATCAAACTTGTATCCTCCTAACATTTTATAATTCCTAATTTAAAACAAAAATAAAACCCAAGTTAAATGAGATGCCCCTAGCTCAGATTATTTTACTGTTCTTCCTCACTCTACTAGCCTTCATCACCAATTATCAAATCCACCTTCTTCAAATACTTAGGACTTCAACCAATCCTCACAAAGCATATCAACATCTACCCAGCCTGTCTTTCTCCATAACACCTTGTCTCTACAAACAAACCATATCTGATTTATTTATCTAGAAATATCGCAAAATAAAGTATCCAAACGTACGATCAAATACCAAATCAAGACCAAAATATAACTGGCCACACTCTTCCCTCTGTAAAATATCAATTAAAAACATTAGCAGAGATATTCACCCCAACCCAGGCACCACTGTTCAGAAAACCATCACTTACAACCCCAAAATAAACCAGTCACCTAATACATCTCAGCAAAAAATTGAGCCCAAACTTACCTTACTAAATATGAACCTAAGACGTATGAGCATATAATCCATGACATACATGCCTACCTGGCCACATACACTCCTGATGTAGTTATAGCTACTGGAACCTGATTAAAAATAAGAAATAAAGGATAATGAGATCCCCCCCCCCCCCAATACAATATACTCAGGCATGACAGACAAAACAAGCATGCATGGTGTATTTATTTATTTTATTTATCATTTGTTAACTGGGAAAGTCCAACTTGGAACAAAGCCAGTTTTCAACAGAGGCCCGGGGAGAAATGCTCCAGATGCATGTCTTTGTAATGTGGGAGGAAACCGGAATACCCGGAGAAAACCCACACGAATGCAGGGAGGACATGCAGACTCCACACAGAAGGCACCCCAGAGAAGAATCGAACCAGACAACCTCTTGCTGTGAGGTGACAATGCTACCGTCTAGTGCACCAATAAACATCCAGTGTGTGTAGCACTCATTTATAAAAGTTCATTAACCATCACCTTACTTCCACAGGAAATACCCACATTTAACAATGCTGAACTTCAAATAACAAAACTCCTAAAAATCAACAATAGGAAAACTTTATGTTTAACAGCAATTTATATTCTACCAGGCAATAGCACTGATATTGCTGAAAGCATCCTGTATTGGAGAAACTAACAAATTAAACATGAAACCATAATATTTGGACAATACTGGCAACTCATAAAGTGCGCTACCCCCACTGAATCCATAAACTTGTACAAATTCAGACAATTAATAACCACAACTACTAGAATCAATAAAACTTCAGGGAGACATTCAAAATTAGACTGGATTCTTACAAATAAACCAGACAAACTGACAAAAGTAGGCTGCCTCTCAAATAACATGTGTTCACATACAGACATATGATATTAGAACTCACCATAACCTAGATAAACATATTATCTATAATCAAATATGAAATGCAACCACTTTTAGCAAAGATATTTTCAATGAAACACTAAAACAATATAACTGAAATGTACTTAGAACAATACCTTTAGATACTGTTGTAAAACACTTTAATAACATATTCTTATGGACCTTAAATAATCTAGCACAAATACTAAATAATAAAGAGTAAAGTCCAACCCTGCATCATGGCTGACAAAAGAAACAAACAAAAAAATCATCATGAAAAGGGATAAAGTCTGGAAAAATTGGTAGAAAAAATAACTCAAAATGCCTTCCAACAATTTAGACATCTTAGAAACTTTGAAAAACTCCATGTCCAAAAGGATAAGCAAACATGCTATACCAACCTAAAAGACAAGCATAAAACCAACTCATAACTTTTGTGGTCATCACTAAATAAACTACTCCACATTAGCAAGACTACCACCCCCTCTCCAAAAACAGACAATACAACAAACTCTGTCCCCACACAGTATAACTGTAACTACTGCTTGTGTATAAATGTAAATATAAATGTAACTGTGTTTAACTGGAACTTGGTATAATGCAATGTAAGCAAATGGAACTTTTCTCCCTGAGCCTTCACTGAAAATGGGTATTACTTAGTCGGACTTTCCCAGTAAACAGACAGACAAATAAATAAATAAATCATTGAGGGTCTGAGCATCCATTTGGAAGTGGTATTGTTCCATAATTGTATTATGAGGTTATCTAGTACCACTCTGACCTTTGACACTAACACAAATGAGCGACAGAGCACTTGCCAACAATGGAGGTACCCCCTGAAAATAAAATATAGTGTTCTGATGCCAATAGGAATGTCACTAAGTATAAACAAACAGCTGTGTAATGACATTTCTACTCTATGGTAGCAGACTGTGGTGGTATGGTAGAATTCTGAACTGTGGCAACACTCCTGACACCTCAGTGACTGGGGGTTGTACTTAACATTGTGTTAACACACTGATCTTCAGCAATGCCACTGATGACTGACAGTGCATGTGACAGCTTTGCAATCTTCACATGGTAATATGCAGTAATCTGGAATGCTTCATTACTGCAGTGCAACATATGAAAATCAAGGCATCAGTCCTGCAACAGTTCTTTTCCCCGATAGTAGCATGTGGTGTTCTCGCACTTATTACTATTTCTTGCCCCGGTATGCCCACTGAGCACAACTGTTTTAAAGGGGAAGCCTGGGGAGAAAGACTTCCCCTGCCATTGTCCCTTCTCCCAGCCCAATGCGTTACATTATCAAAAGCCCTTACTTTAACAGTACCATTACAGAGGACATACACACAGACACACAGTTAAAAAAAAAATAAAATCAGCTAAGCACACATATCAACTAGTCTTCTCATTGCAAAACACAATCATCACATAAGCATGTGCATACAAAAATTCACACTCCACAAACCCAACACTCAATATCCATGCACTCAGGTAAAATAAAACCCACAAAAAACATTCTTTTTAGATAGGAAAAATCCCCAACCTTCACCCATGGTAGTCCCCAAAATTAATATAACCCACTCCAAGATCACACGTATCTTGGGTCTAAGTGCTACTTAGGAATAAAAGTCACACAAACACTTATTTCATATCAAGTTCTTATAAATCCCCAAACACACATACACTGCTAGCTCTCACGCAGCATAACCAGCCTGTCAACTTATACCCACAGACAGACTGCAGCAGTCAAATCCCAGACTGCTTAGTCAACTGCACTTACACACACCACAAGTACCTAAATGCACACATTACAAGCCGTCACAGCAAGCCACATGAGCACTACTTTACTTCATGTGTCTCTGTCCAGATTTTCACAGACTGTCCAGATTTATGCCTCATATATTTGGTCTGTTCCTCATAAAATTTTGTTTTACTGGCCAGTCTTTGGCAAATCATTATGGACTGAAGTCAGAAAATATTGACAGACATCGGAGTTTCAGACTTCATACCCTTCAGAACATTCATGCTAATTCAAAACCTGTTATTCTATCAATCTTTTATGTTTGTAAGAGCAATATTTAAAATTTGTTCTTAATTTTGGACCTTCTCCTCATTATTTATGGCTTTGTCCAAATTTTTTGCTTGAAGAGGTTGAGAGGTATGCCTTACCTTATTTACGTACACAAACTTGATGAATCACTCTGAACCACAAAATTATCGCTATCACTCTGGATGAAATATAAACACACCTGCACAAGCATATTGCAAATACCATAAATACCACTCCATCCCTACCTTTTTACTACACACACACACAAACAAAACCCCCATAAACATAGAGCCTTTTTGCCTCATAAATCGCAAACACTGGGCAGTCCCCCCAGACGCACTCACATCCAAATGCTAAAGATTCCCCCTTACCTAGTTGTTACTCTAACCCTAACCTAAACACATATATACACACTCCAAAACCTTTAAACACACACATGCCACCAAATCTGCCCCTTTCCCTAGCCCTTACTCTGACTCTAACATGCAAACACTTGCACATGTACTTTCATTTCTAATGCAGAACATTTTGGTAGATCCAAAAGCTTCAGCAGTACAACATACCCTCAGCTTTACATCAAGCACATCCCACACACCACAGGTGTAAAGGTATACTTGGACAGGCAACAGAAGAGAAGAAAACTATTTTAATTACTGAAAGAAATCTGATCTGCAGCAGTGAAGTCATATATTCTGTAATGAGAGAGGGAAACTGGAATGTGACAGAATAAGTAATGGGGAAGACTAGCTCCTGGTGGTAGACACAGAAATGACTGCGTTGAAAGCACAATAGTCAGTTATAGAAATAACTGTGGTGAAAATGGAATATGCAGCTGAGAGTGGCAAGGAATGTAAATTAGGAGAATGTTTGCTGTGATGAAAAGCCAGTAACAGGGAGTGTGAAGAAAAGAAAGAGAGAGAGAATTTGGGAAAATGTGACGGGAACATGGAGGTGAGTTGCAGTAGGTGTAAAATTGTGTCCATTTATTAAGCCGGGCTATTGAGGTGCCACAAATGAAGTAGTGGAGCAACCATCTGATTGCTGTGCAACTCACTGATGGTAGCAAAAAATGCATGGCACTACTCAGACATGTGGCCACGATATTAATAATGGGAGCAGCGCCTGCCAGACAGCTGTGCAAATCTCTGATGCTACACATTTACTTATCTAAGGCACTCCTGCTGCTAGAAAGGGAGATTTTATTTGTAAATGATTTGCTCATTCCTGACAGACTGTAGTGGCTTCCCCCATTTTCACCCCCAGCATTGTCAGTAAAGAGGAAAACAGCATGTTTCTAACAGATGTACATTTGTTGAAGACAGCAGGTGGTGGTATGGTTTTAGTCAGACCTGTAGAATTGCCACTGATGTTAGACCAGAAGATCTGTCTAACAGCTGTGTTCTCCCAGATATTATACAGAGAAAGAAAATGTATATTCATAAACTTAAAAGCTGACCCAGCTTTGTGGTGCAGTGTGATGACACCCTGACTATAGACTAGATGGCCCACGTTTGGTTAGCAGCATGGCAGCCTGAGGTACCAGATGGAGGAGGATGAGCTGGAGTGGCCAAAACCAGCTTGGTCATTCTCTGTGGATAAAGGCTGTGAGTCCTGCACCATTGGTGACTCTTAGGAGTGCTGTGTGTATCTCTGTTCTGTAATAACTGGGCTTATGCTCAAATCATGGAGCACTGCTGTGTGGTGCCATTGAAAAGGGGAGGTATGTAAGGGAACACACCTCTTCCTCCTCCTCCCAGCCAGATAGCAGCTGCAAGTCAGCAATGATCTATGGGAGGGATGGGTAGGCTGCTCCTCAGGATCTGAAGCTGGCCCACTCCCTACCACTCTACTCTTGCCAACTGGCAACACATGAGCTGGTTCGGCTTTCAGAGCAGGAACAAATGGGTTGTAGGTATCTTGACTAGCCCAGGGATGCCTGAATTTCACTCCATCAATGGAAAGAATGGGCTGATGTAGCCATTGGGCAGATCGCTGAGAGATGGGGGGAGTCTTTTATGCTGACTGGGCAAAGCAGAATGGAAGAAAGCTTATATCAAAAACATGTATTCTGATTGGGCAAGTAATAAACCAATCACTGTACCCATGATAAATGTTGTATTGCTCACACAAATAAATTCAACATCCATACTGCAATGTTACATAGTGCAGCTACAGAAAAAAATGGATGCTTTCTTCTAGTCAAGAAGTGGAAAAAGATTAAAATCTGTTCTAATTTAAAAAAAGTTGCCCTTCTTTCAAGCATAAAATGGAAATATAAATCATCACCTTGCGCAAAAGATTAAACACTAATGCAACAGATCTTTGTTTTATCATGCTCCTGTTAAAATCATGAATGTCAAGTAGTGGAAGCAGCTGCACTTAGCAAATGAAATGTACAAGCACTCCTGGGTACACAACAGGACACTTTAACAGTACATATTTTATGAGTTACCCAGATATCTGGTCATCAAAAGCAATGTGACATGTTAAATGTTACAGACAGGATGTTTAAACTCAATGTTACATATGTCATTGCTTCATACTGCATTAAAAATATCAAATGCATGGTTAAATGACTGTGCATTACATTCTAATGCATACCACAACAGTAGAACTGGAGAAGAAAGATCTGAATGGAATAAAGCTGTAGCATGCAATGGCATTATTTAAAAGGTGAGGCACTTCTCTTTTAGATAACACCACTGTATAATAGCCTTAGAACATGCTCAGATGTGAGTATTTGAGGTTGTCATTCATTCAGTCATAGGTTCATAGGTAAGTACTAGGCTATCTGCCCTTGTGGACATTTTTAAGCCTAACCAGTTTCCCTTTTTGTAGTCGAAATAACCTATCCCATTTGGTTATAGAATGGCCTTACTCATCCATCCCATGGTCGATAACAAACTATATATTACCCCTAAATGGGAATAACTAGGATTATGGCATAGATAATTTGATGGGACCCATGCATGGGATAAAGTATTTAGGAGGTGCCTCTTTCCATTAGTAGTACAGGTGACAGTCCTGGAGAAAATTTGCAGTTTCCTTTGTCAAACTCTGTCAGAACTGACAGAGTCACATTATTTTCAGTGGTCTCACTGAATGATTGTACAAGACCAATGCACTTTTGTTTGTTTTCCAGTCTTCTCCATTGTTGTACAACTGTGAAATTAGTATGTGTAAGCAAGGGGGTAGGGGAAACTGAGCTTCCCTCACAGGGGTGCAGGGAAGGGTTTACCCCATGAGAAAAACACTTTTTTAGTCTTTTTTGTTAATTTTAGATTATTTTATTTCACTTAATGAAAAGTGATGAAATGTAACTTGTTGTCCTTCCATATGACTTAACACAGGGGAAATGGTTTATCCACAGCCAGATATGATGCATTGCTTAACTCATTCACTTCAATGGAGCTCAGGAAGTTTGCCCTGTAACTTCAAGTGGACGGAGCCTAAACCTTTTGACAGAATCAAATTATGTCCTAACATTTCAAACAAATGTTCATATCTCTGGAAGCACAGGGACTATGAAAGAAGTATAAATGACAAACTCTTCAGCACAAACTATTTTTATAGTGGTAGTATTCTTTAGGCTCTAGGTCATAAGCTGAATTTTATAAGTCCCAGTAAACACAGTAACAAGGGCGCCCGCAGGCAGGTGCAAGGGGGTGCACTTGCACCCCCCTGGAATCCGCTGACAAGTTAATCCTTTGATTTAAAAAAAAAAGTTTTTTTTTTAGGCGTTCTTCTTTAAGAAGCCCAGTCACAGGCGTGCTGACATCATTGTGCGACGTTTGCGAGCGGGAACAGTTTAGAGGATCATCGCGTGGGAGCTGAAATGACTTGGAGGACCGTACTGAAGATGGGGCCCTGGCAAGTGAGCGGGAACCGAAACGGACGGAAGATGGGATCCTTGCGAGCGGGAACCGAAATGGACGGAAGATGGGACGCTTTAGTGGAGCGGGAACTGAAATGGGCAGCTTTGGTAAGGTGTGTGTGTGTGTGTGTGTGTGTGTGTGTGTGTGTGTGTGTGTGTGTGTGTGTGTGTAGGTTTTCATGTGTAGCCCATCCTATTATGTATGTGTCACATATGTGGAATTAATCCCTGTCTCCACTAGGGAAAACCTGCACAGAATCATCTAGATCCCCTCACAAAGCAGGAGCCACTGGCCATGCAATACTACTACCTCCAGTCCTCAATGAGATGGAATACTAATCAACATAGGTCACTGCTAGTATGGAAGAACACCATGCTTCATGACCTGTACTCAAGAATGGTTCCAAGGTTTGGATGGCCAATTGCATGCTGCTCAGGTGTTATGGTAACCTCTAGTGGAGATTAAAAGTATGCCTGTTCACAAAACCATAATCAAAACTGTGTGTGTGTGTGTGTGTGTGTGTGTGTGTGTGTGTGTGTGTGTGTGTGTGTGTGTGTGTGTGTGTGTCACCTGTGCTCCAAATTCATTATAATGACACTTGGAGAAAAACGTCAAAGTTTTTGACTACTACTTAGTCTAAACCATGTTAAACCAGTGTGAATACTATTAATACCATGACATAACCAAAGGAAATTAGTGCCACTTATACCTACTTTCTTAGGCAAGAAATTACTGACCTCCATTTATAAAATTTCAGTATCAGACTTCATATTCTTCAGAAACTGCATGGTAACAAAAGTTTTTATTCTAGCAATTTTTTAAGTGTACAAGATGGATATTTGAAATGCATCCCTGTCTTTGGGACTGTATTCCCCCCCCCATTATTGGCTTCATCCAGGTTTTGTGCTAAGGTTGACAGCTATGGTAAGAACTGAATTCACTGAATATGTTTGGGGGCTGTATTCACCCAGTATTGGCTTTGTTCAGGTATTTATTGGCTTCATCCAGGTTTTGTGCTAAGGTTGAGAGCTACGGTAAGAACTGAATTCACTGAATATGTTTGGGGGCTATATTCCCCATTACTGGCTTTGTCCAGGTGTTTTTGCTAAGAGGTTGAGAGCTATGGTGAGAACTGAATTCACTGAATGTTGGGGGTTGTATTCACCCATTATTGACTTTGTTCAGGTATTTTGTGCTAAGAGGTTGACAGCTGTGCTATGGTGAGAACTGAATTCACTAAGTGGTAGCCATTTAAGTTTCAGTCTTCCTCTTTCACAAAACAGCTGATTTGGCGTAGTGGTATGTTGCTCTGACTGTTTTGCACAGGGTCCCCTGGGTTCAAGACGTGGCAGTGAAATGTATGGTGGTAACGCAGCATTTTATTCTAGCAACTTTCCAACATTATACAAGCAATGTTTAAAATGTGTCCCTGGTTTTGTCCCCCCCCCCCCAATAAATTTTGGCTTTTTCCAGATTTCTTGTGCTGCAAAGTTCAGAGATACAGCTGAGTGTCGAGTAGATTTTATGAGCTGAGCGCTGCAGGAAACAAAAATTTAGTGCTGCTTATGTTTAGTCTGCTTGCATTGTTAATAGCACAACAGATAGTGTCCTTGCTTTTGATGCTGAAGGCTGTGGGTTCTACTCCCACAATAGGTAGATGCATTGCTGATACTGTACTGTGTTGTAAAGGGGGTGGATGCTGCAGTCCTTTTGTTAAAGAGACCTAGTAACTATGAACCTGTTATCAGTTTGCTATCCAGTCCCTATTGCTGTATTACTAGCTTATCATTTTTTTATTGCATGCAACAAAGGCAATTTATTCTTCAAGGGTATGCAACAAAGGCAATTTATTCTTCAAGGGTAACAGGCACTTTATTTGTAGATTAAACAATGACATATAAAGCAACAACCTCTTTATTAGTTACAAATTTCTTTAATGTGGATTTTACTACTTCAGAGATTGTGCATATTTTTTACTGATACTGGTGGACTATAGAAGGTTAAGTAGACTTTTTATGATGGAAATGTTCTGAATTGGGCAGTTTTGTCAGTGGTGTATGCATTTTGTTTCATTGTTTACTGGAAACATGTTCAAAACAATAATTTTAAAATGCCCTCTAACAACTGTACTGTATTGTACAAGGAATATAATGTAATACAGTCAGGAAGGTGTATCAAGGAGCATGTGTATGTTATGTTCGAGGGGCCTATGATTTTGAAGACAGCCCAGAGTTAATATTTATATGCCACTGGCAAAATGTATTTTCTTTGAATGTGGGTTTCAATGCTGTTTCAATGCATGTGAGTTTCAAGGGCAGAGAAGTTTTAATGTTAGTCTATTTTCATTGTGAGACTGCATTGCTTTGTTTAACAGATATGTATTAGGGTTTGTGCTGTAAAATGCAAAATAAAACTTTCAAATGAAATCCTAAATCATCGCAGAAGTAAAGCAGTATGCACATTACAGTGTTTATGGTAAATGGGGCAAAATAACCAAGGAATGGGACATTGGAATGGCTGCAGGGGGAGGCTCCATTCGACCATGATTTTGTGAGGGGGGGGGTAGCGAACTCAGACAGCCCCGATTTGAACTATACCTCTCAGTTGTCCATATCTTTGCAGAATGAATAGATATTTGCTTCTTATTTTTGGTTTGTTCCTCATAAAATTTGTGGTTTTCTAGCAAATCATTTAGGAATGAAGTCACTAAATGACACATAGTTTCAGACGTCATAACCTTCAGAAAAATGCATGCTAATGCAAGACTGTCTTAAGTTTATACAAGAGCAATTTTTAGTAGTGTTTGTATGTTCCCCCAATATATTTGGCCTTGTCCAGATTTCCTGCATTAAGAGGTTGAGAGGTATGTGCAAATCACTGTAGATTAGGAATATCCAAACCTCTCAATTGTCCCCAATTTTGGCTCAAAATGTTGCTCTCCCTAATAATCCCTCCTCCAAAATGGCAATTTTGGAAGAAAATGTGGAGGGTTTACAATTGTATATAACTAATGATCAGAGTTATAGATTACTTTTATTTCAGAAATGCATGTAGATGCTCTTATTTTGTTAGCTGCTCAAGTTAACAATGTTAATACTAAAAAGGTGTCCCTTTTTTGACAGGTATTTTGCATCACATTTTGGTCCGTTTTTCATAAACTTGTGGTTTTCTGGCAAATTAGTGGCAAGTCATTAAAGATTGAAGTTAGAAAATAATGGCAGACATTTGAGTTTCAGATTTTATACCCTTCAGAAAATACATACTAATGCAAGATCTACTACTGTTCTATTATCTAAGTTAATAAGAGCAATATTTAAAAATTGGCCTTATTTTTGGGCCTGTGTTCTATGTATGGCTTTGTCCAGATTTCTTGCTCTGAAGTTGAGAGGTATGAGTGGTACAGCCATCACTGTCAGCCGGAGACATTTCAAATTATGACATACTTATTGCACCCCACCCTCCATTGTAGTGGCTCTGGATGTGTCCAAGGAAGGCAAGGAGCAGTTATGCAGTGTAAGTGTGCAGAGCATCCCCCCATCCAAGGTAGATCACAAATACGACCATGGCTTTTCATCTCTCCTTGATTTTGCAGAATGTTCTGGTTTTCTATCAGATTTTTATACTGTTGATTTATGCTTCTTATTATTCAGGAACTGCATGCTGTCACAGTGCCCTGTTGCTCTGTTTAAGTAGCCATGGTTTAATGAACATCAGGTAAGCTTGTCGGAGATTGTAAGATGCAAGTAAGCTTTAGTAAGCATATTGTTAAAGAATTACCAGCATTGAAAGCCTTTTCGTTGTTGTCATGCAGAGAATATTTACATAACTAGATAATGTATAAGCATTGGGTATTGAAATGCATATGACAGTATTTGTAATAAAAGGACATGATTACAGTATTTTCAGAAGCTCATTACATTTTATTGGAGACCAGTGTCTGTGTGTTAGTACACTTAGTTGGGTGGCTTTAATGGTATATGGTAAATAAGCATTGCTACCTTACTTAAAAGCCAAGCCCTGCAACAACTAGGTAAGCTCCACACTGAAGTCAAAACACAATAGCTCTGGTGGGTAAATGTACTCTGTAGTAATCAAAAAAGGCAAATGTTTGAAATAACTACAGCTTATGTGCAAACACAATAGGTAGTGATGAAACAATGCTCTGCTAAAAATGCTTTAATGCTCCACATTGCTGAGCTGCAGATCAGTTATTATCACTGGCTACCAGGATTTCACCCACTTCAGATCAAGCACGGTGCCGTTCAGTGCAACCTTCCCAGAACTAATTCAAGTCTGACCAGAATTATTTTGTGTGTGTGTGTGTGTGAGGGAGGTAGCATACCCCTCAGCTGTCCAGGTTTTTGCAGAATGTCCAGATTTTTGCCCCATATTCCTCCTAAAAAGGATTGAAGTTGCTAAATAATGAGACATTTCAGTTTTAGATGTCATATCGTTTAGAAAAATGCATACTAACACAAATCCTGTTAATCTTGCAATTTTCTAAGTTTATGAGAGCCATATTTATAATCTGTCCCTATTTATTTTAGGTTTTGTCCAGATTTCTTGCACTAAGGTTGAGGCCTTGAGGGGTATGGTATGTTTGTGAGGGAGAGAGAAAGTGAAATGCCCAAGTTAGAGTTAGCAGGTGGAATTTATTTTCAAGTGCATTTTCAAGGAACTGAGTTTTAAGGAAGTGAAGTTTACTGCTGCTCATGCCAAGTCTATTTACAATGTGCAACTGTTTTGTTTAGCAAGTGGTATCTCTATTGTGGTATAAAGTTTTAAAGCTATGTTAGTAGCACCACAAGTAGAATACTTGCATCTTAATGTAGAGGCTTGAGGTTCTATTCCTACAGCATGTATATTTGTATGCTGCAGTCCTGAGGATGTCCTCCTTTCGATGAGATGCCTAATAACTATGAACCTGTTTTTCAGCTTGCCATCCATTTTCTATTGCAATATACCAGCTTACCATTTTTTTAATTTAACATAGACAATTTTTTCTTTGACGGCAGCAGGCACTGAATTTGTAGATGAAACAGTGAAATATACAGTTGTTTTCTAACAACAGCATCTTCATTAGTTTCATATATCTTTAATGGGGAATTATGCAGATTACTTTTACTTCAGCAGAGACACTCAAACAAGTGTTGCTGTATAATACAAGGGATATAATTCAATTATACATTATAATTAATACAATCCGGTAAATCAAAACTTTTGCATTGCCCTAACAGTGTGCAAGGAGCCTATTGCTTGAAAACAGTTCAAAGGTAAATAACCTGCCACTGGCCAGATGCATTTTCTTTGAATGTGGGTTTCAACGCTGTTTCATTGAATGTGAGTTTCAAAAGAAGAGAAGCTTTATTGCCAAGTCTGTTTTCATTGTAAGACTATTGCTTTGTTTAGGTTTAGTAAATGTCTCAGTGTTTGGGCTATAATGTTTGAAATAAAAGTTGTAAATTAAATCCAACTGCCTGTAATCATTGTAGAACTAAAGCATAAAACAGTATGCACACAGATTTGAACAGTGTCTACGGCAAATGGGGAGAAATAGCCAAGTAATGGGACACTGGAATGGCTGTGTGGGCGGGGCTTGGGGTGGGTGGGTGTGGGCGGGGCTGTTGGCAGGGGGCGGGGAGAGCTATGTGGGTGGGGCTCTGGGTTTGCACCCCCCTGCAAAAAATCCTGCGGGCTCCCTTGCACAGTAACTATTATTTGTAAATGACTTACAATATCTCAGTCACCACTTAAGTTACACACATACTGTTTGCAGCATTTTATTCATCTAGCTGAGTGCTATCATACGAGGCTAAGGAGATATGTCTGTTTTACTTGATTGTTGAGATATTTAGAAAAATGCAGAAATTATATCTGTATAAATTCATATCATAAACACAGCAGTTAATATCTATTTACCTACAATAGACAGAGGTCAAATATTAATGCAGCTGAGTTTGGCATCATGTAAGCTTTAAAATGAAATCTTTTAGAACCATGTACATAGCATGTTTTTTGAATTATTGATGCAAATATGAACAAACAATATTTGACGCCTAGAGGTGTCAGTAGGGGTTAACTGCGGAATGCACCTGGAGGCGTCACTCAGATGTAATGAGTTCACAGTGCTAGTGACCCAAGTTCAGGAATGGGCTTGGTCAGTAATATCTCTGTCTAGGGTTCGGGGTTGGGGTGGTAGGATGAAGTAGCTGACAACCAGATCTCTGTCTGTGGGAGGGGTATGGTTTAAGGAACCTGATGTAAACAAAGAGCCTTGTAGGACGTCTCAGGAAAAATGGGGGAGGGGGTTGGCAGTGCCCTGCCATCATTGTGCTAATCATCCCTACAGCTAAGGAGTATGACCAGCTGAACAACAATGATGTCTCCCAGCTCCATACTCGCAACTTCCTTTAGGATCTTTCTCTCTGCAGGGATGATATTGAGCTACCACAAGATTGACTTCATAAGGAGATGGGAGGCCCGTCTTGTGAAAGGTCATCTCTGGGGGTACCCAGAAAGGAGCTACTGGAAATTCAGGGTTGGACTTGCATGGAAGCTAGGGAATAAATGGCAGAGGAAGTGTGGGGATTCTGTGGGGAGAAGGAAAAAATGTGTACTACTTTGGCTCTGTACTGACCTACTGTGTTCTGTCATTGATAAAAGGCAGAACATCTCTCTGAATCAAGTAACTAAAACTTTATTTCACACTTTTAACAAAGGAGTTAAAAATAAAGCATGAAAAACAATTACATCTAGAAATGTAATAGTCATTTTTCACAAAAAAACTGTTAATGTATACATAAATAACAGTATACTATAAGTAAAAAAAAAAAACAGAAAGTCAGTATAATAAGCAGTAATGTATATTTAAAATATGGTAACATCAAGTGTTTTACTAATCAAAAATGCTAGTAAGGACTGGTTAGCATCTTACAGATTCTTATATTCTTGAATCTGCCAAAGTAAAGAATTTCAAAGTGTGTCTTGTATGTAAATGGTTGCCAGTCTGCTGTGTCAAGAAGAAAATTTGTTATTCATTCATTTTCTAAACTGCTCATCCTAGTGAGACTCACATCATTGTAGCAAGCTGAGTAGGGGAGAACAGACTGCTCAGTCTCCCAAAAGCCGTCCAGCTCATTTTATTGAATCATTATTCATTCTCTACTGGGTTGAGAGCGAATTTCTCCAATGGGTCCTGAGTCTGTCCTGATACTTCTGAGACACCTCCTACAGGAGGTGCCCAGGAGATCTTCACCTCAACTGACTCCTCTCAACATGGTGGAACAGTGGGTATTTCCCAAGATCATCCTAAACTGATCATGAAGACTGAACCAATCATTCTGTGAAGGGACCTATGTCTGAAGCCTGTATTTATGTAACGTCCTTTCAGTCATTACCCAAACCTTGTGACTGTAGCTGAGGATGGAGATATTGTTGACTGGTAAACTGAGTGCTTCACCCTAAGAGTTAGTCCTCACTTTACTATCACACTTCAGTATTAACCTCTTTAGTACTACTGTACTATATGTTGCTATTGTGCCTATCGTTCAAGTCATTCTGTAATCTATACATCTTTTCTAGAACAGTAGATAATATCAGAGAGGACATAAGGAGACAATAAATAATTCAGATACCAGAGACTTGGATATTTTAATCAATTTATTGAATTTTGGTTACCATATATTGAGTTCCTCTCTTTTTCACTGGAGACTCAGGGAGTAAGTTGTAAATCCAGCACTTATTAATAAAACTTAGTGGTTTTGATGGAGGAAATGTATACCCTTGATCAACAAACCTTACATTATTTAACAATCCATATAGATGAGTCAGTTTCTTGTCCATCTTGATAATTTTCTTTATGAGTAAAAATATCTGCCCTAAAGGAGCAGCATCTCTAAAGTGTCAGCTAATGAACTTTCACAGCACATGTACAGTATGGGCCTGTATGGAGACCTCTGACAACAAGGGGCTGCAGAATTCAGTACCAACTTCTGGCAGTGGTCAGCTCCCCTGTAAATCCTAGCTGTGCTACTCCCTTATGTTAGGTAGCAGGTAATGCTATGGCACTACATCTTTGGCCTTTGGGGGGGGGGGTAGACCACCATTCAGGGAGATGTGTTGCACAGTGATCTGATGACAGCATGCCAAGTGCTGCTAACATTCTGTCCTGTGGCAGTGTCAAAGAAGATAAGCAGACCTCTTCTTTTGCACTGGTATTGCTCCATGATGGTAGCTTTCAATGGTATAGCTAGATATACATCATATAATCTATGGTGTATTAATTCATTTTGGTAAGGACAACATTTTTTCCTATGTGATTTTTTTCCTCTATGCCTGACAACAATCATGGCTTACTCCAGTAACACATAACCCATTTGGACCAAGCTCTGGGGATTCCATCAGTGCAGGAGCTGTCTAGAGGAGGGCCACTGTTCAGGCAGCCATGAGGGAATTTTGTGCCCTCACCAGTCCCCAGAGAATGAATGAGTCTGTATTGGCTTAGCCATGTTTTTGGGCAGGGAAGGCATACAATTTGTGTCAGAGCAGAGGACCACAGTGCCCTCCCTATGAATGTGCACACTTCCACACACAACCCTAGTATAGGCCCACGTATCCTCCTCTGTCAGGCAATCAAGATGTTAAGTGAACCTAATAGGGACAACATTTGCTCAACTCAAATACAATACGTGCCCATAAACTAAGCAAAAAATGCACCAAAACACTTTTTCTCCATTCCTCAGGCATCCTCTCACTTTCCAAGATTTCATTAAACAATCTAGTTAAAAATTCCACTGCAATTTCACCTAAAAACCTCCATGCTTCCACAGGTATGTCATCTCGACCAACAGCCTTTACAGTCTTCATCCTCTTCATAGTTATCCTTACTTCCTCCTTGCTAATCCACTGCACGTCATGATTCACTATCCACACACCATCCAACCTTCTCTCCCTCTCATTCTCTTCATTCATCAGCCCCTCAAAGTACTCTTTCCATCTGCTCAACACACTCTCCTTGCTTGTGAGTACGTTTCCCTCATTATCCTTTATCACCCTTACCTGCTGCACATCTTTACTAGCTTGGTCCCTCTGTCTAGCCAATCGGTACAGGTCCTTTTCTCCCTCCTTAGTGTCCAGCCTTTCATACAACTCTTCATACGCCTTATCCTTCGTCACCTCTCTCTTTGCCATGCACCTCATCTCCTTATACTCCTGTCTACTTTCTTCATCTCTCTGACAATCCCACTTCTTCTTCATCAACCTCTTTCTCTGTATACTCTCCTGTACTTCCTCATTCCACCACCAGGTCTCCATTTCCTCCTTCCCCTTTCCAGATGTCACACCAAGCACCTTTCTAGCCATCTTCCTTACTAGCTCTGCTGTAGTTACCTAACTATTCAGTAACTCTTCACTGCCACCCAGTACCTGTCTTAACTCTTCCCTGAACTCCACCTCACAATTACCCTTTTTCAATGTCCACCTTTTGATCCTTGGTGCTGACCTCACACTCCTCCTCCTCTTCTTTATCACCAATGTCATCCTACAAACCACCATCCTATGCTGCTTAACTACACATTCCCCTGCCACCACTTTACAGTCTCCAATCTCCTTCAGACTGGCCCTTCTACATAAGATATAATCCACCTGTGTGCATCTTCCTCCACTCTTGTATGTCACCCTATGCTCCTCACTCTTGTTAAAATACGTATTCACCACAGCCATGTCCATCCTTTTCACAAACTCCACTACCGTCTGACCTTCTGCATTCCTTTGCTTAACACTATACCTACCCATCACTTCCTTATCCCCTCTGTTCCCTTTACCAACATGCCCATTGAAATCTGCTCCAATCACCACTCTCTCACCCTTGGGTACAGTCATCACCATTTCATCCAACTCACTCCAACGTTTTTCTTTCTCATCCATCGCACACCCAGCTTGTGAAGCATATGCACTAACAACATTCATCATTACACCATCAATTTCCAGCTTCATAAACATCACTCTATCTAATACTCTTTTCACCTCCAAAACACTCTTAGCAAACTGTTCCTTCAGGATAACCCCTACGCCATTTCTCCTCCCATCCACACCATGATAAAACAATTTGAAACCACCTCCGATACACCTAGCCTTGCTCCCCTTCCATCTGGTCTCTTGCACACACAATATACCAACCTTCCTTCTGTCTATCATATCAGCTAGCTCTCTCCCTATACCAGCCATACTGCCAACATTCAAAGTTCTGACCCTCACTACCACAGTCCTAGCCTTTACCTGCCTTGGGCATGCCTTGCCCCTCTTCTCCTCCTTCAGCCAACAGCAGCCCAATTTCTGCCAGCACCCTGTAGGCCAAACAGTACTAGTGGCGGTTGTTGTTAACCCAGGTCTCGACCGATCCGGTATGTATATCTGTACTGTTGCCCGCATGTATGATTTGGCAAAATTTTACACCGGATGCCCTTCCTGATGCATCCCTCCCCATTTAGCTGGGCTTGGGACTGGCACAAAGAAATGCATGGGCTTGTGCATCCCCAGTGGCTGTTGCTCCTACCAAAATAAGTAAATTTTCTTTTGTGGCATTTAGTGGCACATATATTGAAATTATTATACCTGAACCCTTTATTTGTTTCTAGCTCAGTTTAAAAATATTTTATGTATCACATTGGATGCAAGAATAGTGGTTACATGTTTTTGTCATTGGAGGGTGAATTGGATTGGTCTTTTAGACTATTCACATATTGTCTTACTTGTGGGAGGGGGAGTATTACTTTTTGATGATGTATTTTGTTATTTTTCAACTTACTGTGCAGTTGATGGTAAAGGGCCAGCAATTTTGCATTTCAAGTTTTATGCACTCATGCCATTATTATTTTTATTATTATTAACTATTCATTATATATAATATGAATACTCTACCTTAATTAACAATGTTAGTCATTGATATTACTCTTCATAGCATTCCTGTTCCAAATATCAATTTTGCATTTGTTGTATGAGTTAAGTACTTTGGTTCTCTGTCTTTTAAGTTATCTTCCTATTTTTGTTTGTGTGCATTCTAGTTTTGCCATGGAGCATATTATGTATGTTTAACTTCTTTGTTTATATGTATATATGTGTACTCACACACAAACACAGAAACTCCCCCATAGCTCTACTTCTTGGTTACTGTTGTTTTACTTGCTAGTACTGGAGCAGCTGCTGTTTCTTTAATTTCCAGCTGGGTGTCTCAGAATATCCCACTGTTTGAATATCAAGTCCTGTTTCATGACCAAAGCAACCTTTGAGCAACTTTCTAGTTTTTCCAGCTATACCAGAAAGCAGTACAGTACCTAAGATGCAGTGATCTGTTTCCAAAATTTGTGCTTAGCACTTCCGGCTTTTGTAGTCAGCCTTCCATCTTGTAGTCCATGAGTGAGAAACTTACAAAAGTTATGCTGCCAGCAGCTTCATACTGTATAATCACTGATGGAAGTTTATATAGCTATGGGGCATTTCTTAGTTTGCTACTATTTTATGTTTTTTTTCCTGGTAACTTGAAGATATGTTAAAAAGGCACAACTGTGCTTGTGCATCTCTTCAACCAATAAAACTGCAAAGTATGAAGAAAGATGAGAGAAACTCTGTAAGGGCCAGCTACCTATATTCAAATTTAACAAGGAGGTTGTTGATGGTGGAAGGGGTGGAGGACAGACAATGATTCTAGTAAGGTGATGCATAACAATACATACTTGCTTCCTTTGTCCCTTAGTGTATATGAAGAAATTTGAGATTCTCAGCCTCACCCTCCATTTTATAATAATGTTTAGTGGATAACAGTTATGAATATTGGAGCCAAGCTATGCTTAGTTAAAACATGTTTTATACTCAGCCTTGCAATTATAGTTGCGAGGTACAGCAGAAATGTGAACAGCATAAGAGCTCAGTTAAAGTGCATAGCTGCAGGTTGGCGTCTTCCTAAGCACAACCTTGCTTCCTGATGTTTATGTCAGAGTCAAGACCCTAACAGCTTATTTAAGAGCTCAGACTGCTTCTCCTTGCAATTATTACCTGCAACAGATGACATGGTCTATGCAGGTGCAAGTATACATCCATCGAAAGGCTTTTTGTATGCATACCTATCTAGGATTTGCTTTTCTGTATAGTTCTAGCAGCAGTAAAACATCAACAAGAGTCTCACTGGTCTGATATATATGTTCATGGTTATGTTGTGCCTGTTCAACCAAATGTTGGTTATAACCTACTGAAGATGCGTACAAACCATACGTACAATGAATTTTGACTTACTTCCATTATGTGAGCTGTGCATGCTGAATGAGTTGTGCAAAGGATGCAGATTTTTCTTTCTTTTACGAGACACAGTTGAATACATTAAAAGAAAATATAAATTTACTTTTTCCATTGCAAGAGAGTACCAAATCTATCTATATATAATAATAAAAATAATACCACTCTTCTCCTGGCTAAATATTACTACAACTCCAACCATCTGTCCTTTTTCTGATGTGTCATTTTGGCCTTCCTTTATAAACCAAGCCAGTGATCTTTCATCAGAAGACGAAACAGCTTAGCTACACATAGAAATTCTTTCTAAACAAGCTGCTGTCTAGTAGTAATGCTCTAGACATATTCTGTTGCACCAATATAGTAACCTAATCGAAATTCTTAACATTATCACTGTAAAGTACAACTCAGTGGAATATAAGGATATCTAGGATCTGTTGCATTTATATATCTTTTCTTTACATGCTAATTTTTGTATGTGTATGCACTATTTAACATATGCTGTCTTGTATCGTATTGTATTATATGACTTTTGCAAGATTTGATAACTGTGGAGCTTTTCTCCCCAGGTCTCCACTGAAAAGAGGCCTGTCATAGCCCAGTCAGACTTTCCCCTAATAAACAAATGCTAATAACTAAATAAACAAACAAACAAACAAACAAAATAAATATTAACCTATACATTACCAGAATAAAGTAATTAAGCTTTTAAATGGCTTTTTGTATCCATGATCGGATGGGTGATCATACATTTTTGCCAGTGACTACTTATTTATTTATATTTGTTAACTGAGGGAATGGGCTGGTTTAATTACCATCTTCAGCTATTTCCCAGGCCAAAAGGCAAAAGCAAAAACAATAGAAAATAGATCATTTTACGATAATTTCTAAACAGTTAGTTATGAATAATACATACAGGTAGGTTTTACAATAATTAGGAAGACATTAGTGTATTAAACAAGTGCAAAGAATACAACATTATATGGGAAAACTCTACATAAGTGGGACCTCTTGAATCACCCACCACTGCTGGGTAGAATGGTTAAGTTCTTCAGTGGTCACATAGATTATAAGCTTAGTAAAAATATAGGAACCTATGAACCTTTAAAAAGACTTGCAACTCTTCAGAGGTAATGTGATGGTCATTTTAAAAAATTGCAAGTTCACATGATATTTGAAAAGGCTTGTGATTCCTGATGTAAGAATATATTGTGTATTCTGAAATATTGTAAGCAATAATTGGCTGTGGCACTTACCTGGATAACAAAATAATGGATTGTGTTAGCTGTGTAGGCATGTTTGCTGCCTGTATAGAAGGCTGGTCGGCATGTATAGATAGAACAGAGCAGTGACATAAAGAAAACTATTTCTTTTGCCATTGTTTTTCCTCAGTGTCTGTTGATCATCAGCTTCTCCTAGCCATTAGGCCTATTCCTTTCTCAGTATGGTCTTGGGGTCGTGCAGCAGACACCATCACTCAGATAACCATCAGAGATGGTTCAAGCCTTTTCTGCTTATTAACACTACTTTCCTGCATGCACCTAGTGAAGGAATGTGCAATGAGCTTACTGTGGAGGATGTCTCCTCATTTCTGGAAGGGGCGTTCCCTCCCAACAGCCCTGACCCTGCATCCAAAGCACATGATTGTGGTTTCTATGGTCTCCACAGGGGACGTCAGAATGCTTTGTACCCCCCCAAGTATGTAAAACCCTCTGTGCCCCTTCACTATTCCCCTTTCTGTCAGGCTCCAACAATGCTTTGACTACTAATTGATCCCTTTCTTCTGGGTTGCAATTTGGGTGCTGTCCTTTTGCCCCACCCATCCAGGCTGTGAAATTAACAGTGTTGTCAGTGCACAGGATTTTGACATTATCTAATGCAGTGGACCTAGGATATGTGTTTTGCTGTACTTTTTGTTTGTGCTTGAAAAGCTTAGATCTAAATCCTTTCAAGAAGAATGAGGTGGGGGTTGACATAATGGTTAATGTGTTTACCTCACAGGCAAGAGGTACTGGGTTTGATTCCCACCAGGGGAAACTGGCTAGGCTTAAAATCGTCCACAAAGGCAGCTAGCCTACTTCTTGCCTATGAACCTAAGGAGATATTGTATATATTTTACAGAATCATTTGAATCCAACTCCATTTAGAGTTGATAACACAAGTCAAAGAAAAACGAAAGCTTCTTTGAATAAATAGCAAGACTATGCTGATTGGCAGAAGAGTGACACTTTTAGGAGGAAGAGAACATGCACTGAGTGAAAAATTGGTGTATGGCATATATGTATATATTGAGAATATGCATAAAAATATCAGTGCTCACAGCAGATTTAAACTAAACTTCAATTACAGTCTGACTTTCATTCAACATGGATTTATCAATGATCATGCACAACTCCATCAGTCACTCCCTGCTGATCAACATCCCTGTCTTTCTCTACACCATAACTCCCACATAGTGACTTCCCATCATTCATCAACTACCTTCACACATAACTACCTTACACCTCAGCCTTTCTCGTTCATCTCTTAGATGCTGCCATCTGATTTCTTCACTGGACTTATTCTTTACACTGCCTCAAATCCTATCTGTTTTTTTCCACTCTAACTCATATTTTCTACTTTTTTTTGCTTGCTCGGATTTCCATCACCCGTCGAAAATGGCATTTTATGTCTTCTCAGATATATATAATATATCTCATTATACCTTGTTTACTGCAAAATGATCACAGACAATGTTTCTGTTGTTCATCTAATGTAACTAATAATGTTATGTTGTCCTATCTCGCCTTCATTCTTTACTGGTTGAGTTGGAACAGAGAATCGGTTCCAACTCTGCCTATACTAAAGCTCGAGAGCTTCTACTGGCTAGAGGTTATACCCTATCCCATCATGCCTAGGGCAGAACTCCAGATCTCATTTGTCACTCAAGCAGATCGGGTGACTTCTGACTGGCTCCTGGCTAAGTTTTGTCTTTGTTATTAATCGTTAATATTTGTTTAAAAATTCTTGATAGTTAAATTCCTTAGGCTATAGTTAGTTGTTTGAGAGTTGTTCATCAGTGTCTCTTTCTGCTTTATTGTTGTTGGCCGTCATTCCCTTTTCATCAGGCCTGTTGTTGTCATTGTAATTCTCTATTCCTTAGCTTGTTTTAGTTAGAGAGCTTTCCCCTTCCCTTTAGGTAGCCCGTTTTAGTTAGAGGGCTCCTAGTGGCCCGTTTAACTTAGAGGGCTGCTCCCTTGCCTTTCCATTTGTGTTTTTTTTCCCTCTTTGACCACGTGGAAAATCTGTTTTTAGTTAGAGGATTTCTCCTGCTTGTTGGTGTGTGCATGCGTGGCTTGAACTAGCAATAGTTAGGAATAAGCGATATTCTGCTAAATCCTTTTTCCTAATTGTTAATTTTTCAGTTGGAGCTTCTGGGTGAAGCTGTAGTTGTTTTATATATATATATATATATATATATATATATATATATATATATATATATATATATATTTCTTTTAATTTTGGTAATCTGCTGGGAGTATGGCTTTGTTGGCTTGTTTTTGTCTTGGACATCTTGTGAAGTAACAAGAGTTTCAGAATATTTTTTTTGTTTGAGTTTTTAGTGCAGACATGTCTAAGGATCAAAAAGAACCCAAACAGTCTGGGTTCAAGAAATGTGATAAATGCTCACAAAAAATGTCTCTTACTGATGGGCTCACCAGCTGTGTTTATTGCCTGGGTGCCCTAATACTTACAGGAATCTTGTGCCTTTTGCCATGCGTTCAGCAGTAAAGTCCTCCTTGAATGCAAAAACAAACTTATTGTTAGAGGTTTGCTGAAGGTTCCCTTTTCAGAGGCTTTGGAAGGACCTCAGACTTCAAGACATTCTTCAGGGTTCCCTTCTTCCGCCTCAAAATCGGAGAAGTCGGGAAAAAGAGTTCTGGCTTAGGATCCAGCATCAGAGCCGCCTAAAAAATTGCAACAAAATCACTTACGTTGGAACCAGGGGCTCTTGACTCCAAAAAGACTACCTCTTCGGTTCCATCAGTTGTTATGGAACTGACAGAGTTTCAGGTTAGGAGACGGTCCCCTGTATTGGAACCGGTTACTCCAACCTTAAGATCTCCGCTCCTAGAAAGGGCGAGATCACCTTCGTTATCCTCCCATTCCTCCAAGAGTCTGTCCAATGATGACATGGAGTGGGTGGTGAAGAGACTACTTCATACACCGGCACTGGCAAAAATCCTATCGACTCTGACTCAAAAAAAAAAAAAAAAACAAAGGCAACATTCCCTTCTTCGATTCCTCCTCTGACCCAATCAGGGACTTTGGAGCCAGAGGGCTCGGGCCCCATAGTAGTGGAAATGTTGGAACTGAGACCTCCAACAGGATTGTCAGTTCCTACACCTGCTCCAACTACATTGGTTCCATTGGAATCTGAGTAGTCCTGTTGGGTCCGGGGAGGGGATTTGGATCGGACAGCTGTCTGAGCCGATTCTCCCTCTCGGGGCTTTGGCATAGTTGAGCTCAGCTCCTTCATTGGCTTCGGAGCCAACCAATCTGTGTTTCGGTCAGTCTTCTGAGTCTTCAGAACCAGGGATCTCCTCAGGGTGGGGTGAGGGGGCTTTTGAGCTGATGGAGAGAGCACTGTCAACCCCTACAGCTCCACTCTTGGGTTCGAGTGCTCTTCCCCCAAAAACACCTCTGTCAGTCTCAGCACTATCGCTCTCTCCCAAGCGTAGAGACCCTAACCCCCAGGAAGCCCCAGAGGGCAAGACTATCTCTTCTGAAACTTCCCCAGAGTACCCCTCTGAGGATATCCCTTGGAAGAGATTGTGCAAGAGGAAGCACATAGACTCCCTGGATGAGTCCATCACCTCAGGCACTGACCTGGATGACGCGGAAGGGTCCCCATGGTCCCCTTCTGAAAATGTCTCTTGCAGACATCCTGGAGAATCTTAAATAGAGGGGTGGCTGGAAGTCCATCAATCCTTCCAAGGATGAGTCTGTGTACCTGGAAGATTTTGGGTTTCACCCTTCCACCTTTTAGGTGACTCCACCTTTTGATCAGCTCCTCAATGTAGTCAGTCAAAAAGTGTGTGGCTCTCCAGAGTCTGTGGAACCTGTTCCAAGGAGGCTAAATACAGTGGCCTCTGACAAAAGGTGTCCCAGCAGATGCTATGGTGGTGGCAGCAGCCACTAAAAAGGAATTGTCAGAGACTTCTTCATCTATCCATCCACCAAATAAGGAATCTCGAACGATGGACAGATACAGAAAGTGTATCTTTTCATAGTTCATAGGAATAATGAGTATAGTTCATAGGTTAGTACTAGGCTAACTGCCCTTGCGGGTCATTTTAAGCCTAGCCAATTATACCCTGTGAGATTCAAACCCTGTACCTTCTGTTTGCTAGGCAAACACCTTAACCATTAGGCCACCCTCCCTCAGGTCACTGAATTATTTAACCCACTTTACCAGACTTCAGAGGGACCTCCTGAAGGAGTTGGGAAATGCTCTCCAAAGTTTGACAGCTGCGGAGGTTTCAGACAAAGCCATCTCTCAGCTTGCTACCTTAAATTTGGTGGTCAACTCCTCCATGCAGCTTATCTCCTATGTGGCTGATGGAGTGAGTAGGACAGCAGGTACAGGAATTTCCCTAAGAAGACATTCCTGGATGCGCTTATGCGAGTTTGCAGAGCCCTTCAGGTCTTCCTTTATCAATGCCCCAGTCGATGGCTCATCCTTGTTTGGGCCGAAAGTGAAAGAGACTCTGACCAGGTGCGAGCAAGAAGGAAAGACTCTATCTGCCATGGGAGTCTGTTTCTCCCTCCCAGCAAGCCTTGCCCCAAAGGCCATAAGGGGGGAAATGTGGTTCCATAAGTCCCAGAGAGCCTTTCTGGATGCACGTGGTGATCCTTCCCCCAGGGGCAGAGGGGGAAATAACAAAGGAAGATGCTGACCTTGCAGCAGAGGGGGTCTGCAGAATCAGGCGACAGGGATACATTCCTTGGTAGGCCCTTCCAGCGCTCCGGAAAGGAGGCCTGTCTGTCCACCTCTGGAGGCAATCAGGGGTTGCTTATCATTGTACCCAAATGCCTGGCTAAATATAACAAATGACAAATGGGTACAAGTGATCATATCCAGAGGTTAATACATACCCCTTCAAAAAAAAGATCATTCCTGGATGTTCCACCCACTCAGAGGGACCAGGCAACCCTAGAAATCCAAAGGTTGCTAGATAAAAGAGTCATCCAAGATGTCCCCACAGACCAAATTGGATCCAGAACTTACTCAAGGTTCTTTTTAGTTCCAAAAAAGATGGAACTGGAGGCCTATTTTGGATTTCAGCACACTAAACAAATCAAAATCAAAGTTCCGGATGGTGACACAGCAGTCAATACTCCCCTTTCTATGGAAAGACAGTTGGATGTGCTCAATAGATCTCCAGGATGTGTACTACCATTTAAAGATGGACAGGCAATCCTGGAGTCACTTGCGCTTTTGGCTGGGAGCCAGTCACTACCACTTTTGAGCTCTACCCTTTAGTCTCACTGCAGCCCACAGAGTGTTCACCAAATGCATGGCAGTAGTCACAGCTCACTTGAGGCATCTAGGATTCTGGGTGTTTCCGTACTTGGATGACTGGTTCCTAATTGCCACCACCGAGCATCTACTAACCAGAGCAAGAGACACCATGATCCACCTTTGCTCTCAACTAGGCATTACAATAAATTTCTAAAAGTCTGCCTTATTGCCATCACAGTATATTGTATTTATAGGAGCAGACTTAGACACAAGGGAAATGATGGCCAAACGTCCTCTTGACAGGATATGAACCCTACATCAGCAAGTAGAAAATCTCCTGACAAAAAAGAAAGTTCAAGCAAAGGTTATTCTAAAAGTCCTAGGTACCATGGCAGCAGCAATAACTTTGGTACCTTTCACACACTTACACATGAGAGTCCTTTAGTGGTTACTTTTCACCCAGCGGTCCATGCAGGAGTTACTCATGTCACACAAGGTCATCATAATGGAATCCTGCAAAAGGAGCTACGCTGATGGCTTCACTCTACTCAGGTGGTTTTGGGCAGACTGTTCATATCAATGTCCTAGAGATGAGAATGGTGCTTTTGGCATTGCAGGCATTTTAGGACACCCTTCCACTAGGAACAATTGCAATCCAGACAGACGATATGTCAGTCATGTGGTACATAAACAAGGAGGAGCCAGATCTTACCCCCTGTGTTGAGAGGCTCAAAGAGTATGGGAGGGGGCAGTATCTTCCCAATGTTTTCTGATAGCAACGCATATCCCGGGGAAATCCAATGTGATAGCAGACAAACTAAGCCAGAGCTATTCTAATGCCTCATGAGTGGTCCCTAAAACAACAGATTGAAAACCAGGTATTTTCACAAGTGGGGCCAGCCTTGCTGTAACCTTTTTGCCATGTCCGTGAATGCCAAATGCAACTGCTACTTTGCCCTGATCCCCCCCCTCTGGGGGACTTACCAAGGGATGCACTCATACATGATTGGCCCCCGGGTCTCTGTTATGCTTTCCCTCTTTTCCCCTTGATCCCCAAAGTTCTGGAGAAAGCCAACACATTGGGAAGCAGGTTGATACTTATCGCCCCATACTGGCCTCATCAGATTTGGTTCCCCTTCTTATGGTCCCATCTACAAGAGGATCCGTGGATTCTGGACTCAGTCCCAGACCTCCTGACGCAACCATCAAGGATACTCTATCCCTCACTCAAAAGCTCCACTTCAGATTTTAGCCAAGCTTTTAGACTTATCCCCCGCTGTGAAACATATTCTGATTTCATCCCATAAGACAACAACTAGGAAGCTTTATGCAAGAAAATGGAAGATATTCTCCTGTTGGGCTCTAAACAAACACAATGATCCCTTCATGGCCCCTGTATCATCTATTTTGGATTTTTTTAGCAAAACTTTTCAATGAAGGTGCAGCAGTGGTGACTATACAAGTACAACTGGCTGCTATTTCTAACTATCACATTGGAGAAATGGGCTTCAAAATTATGTCCCATAGACTGTGCAAGGCCTTTTTGAGAGGCACCTTTTTGTTAAGGCCACCAGTGAAACAACCACCACCTCGTTGGGATCTCAGTTTGGGATTGTCCACTCTAATCCTTTCTCTTTATGAACCAGCTTCATCTTGTCATCTGAAGTTCCTAACATGGAAAACAATATTTTTGGTGGCCATCACATCAGCTAGGCGGATGTCAGAACTCCAAGCGTTGTTCATATGCTCCTTCTACTTGGTTTTACATAAGGATAGAGCTTCCCTTAGAACTAACCCATCAATACTTTCAAAAGTCTGTTCTGAGATTAACTTGAATCAGCCTATTAACCTACCTGTTTTCTTCCCAAATTACAGCAACAAGGTAAAGTATAAATTACACCAATTAGATGTACACAGGCAACTAAGATTCTACCTGGACAGGACTAAACAATTCAGAAAATTGGATCAGCTGTTTTTATCCTTTTCAGACAAAAGAAAGGGCACTCTAATATCAAAAGTCACTCTGTATAAGTGGCTGGCTGATACTGTTTCCCACTCATGTACTTCTCAAAGTAAACAATTGCCTGGTAAGATAAAAGGTCATTCAACAAAAGCCATTGCCACCTCATCTGCCTTTCAGGCTAGATTACCTATGAATTAAGTTTGTGCTGCACCCACATGGGTAAGGCCTCAGATCTTCATCACTCATTACAAAGTATATTTGGCCTCCCAGAACAGGGCCTCCTATGGATTCACCGTTCTGAAGAGTTTGTTCCCTTGAGCAACCCAAGAAAGAAGGTGCTAGGGACGCTGTCTCAACCAGGAAGGAATGAAGGCGAGATAGGACAACATAACATAAAGAAGTTATGTACTCGCCATAACGTTACATGTCTATTGTCCATCTCACCTTCATTCTTGCATCCCCCTCTTCCCCTAATCTTCACTCCTGGAGGATGAAGAGGTCTTTTTTGGATTTGGAAATTGTGTTCTCTGATGTCCTTCCTCAGTCTTATACAGCACATGTTAAGGCTTAACTCTGCATATAGGTATAATTATCTTAGTACTATTTAGTAATTGCAAACAAGATCTGGGGGTTCTGCCCTAGGCATGATGAGATAGGGTATAGCTTTGAGCCAGTAGAAGCTCTCGAGCTTTAGTATAGGCTGAGTTGGGACCGATTCTAGGTTCCAACCCAAGCAGCAAAGAATGAAGACGAGATGGACAACAAACTTGGAATGTTATGATGAGTACATAACTTCTTTTTATTAGTATTCATTGTAATAGTTTGCTGTACTTGTATATGTATGTCTTGTTAATTTATGGAGCTTTCTCCCCGGGCCTCTACTGAAAATGAGTCATTTTTGGCCCAGTCAGACTTTCCTGGCAAACAAATGTAAATAAATAAATAAAATAGATAAATCATTACAAATCATTGTGTACATGGAACTCACTGTAAGTAATGCCATGGCATTACAGCATGATATGGTTCATTCTACTATTACCTAAACTTTCTGCAGTCCATTGTTTCCAGGGCAGAAACTTCACATTACGTTAATGAGTTATATATACAAGGTACCTTAAGAAGGGGTGCCTGTTAAAATTCCAGGAACTATAATAGTAAACCTTGTAATAGCAGACTTGAAAGTACAAATTGGGGGAATATATACTAACCCCAAGGTTGCAGTAATTGCGGAGTTAAAATATATAAATAGCAAAGATGTGGGTACACGAGACAAAAATATTTTGAGGATGTGACAGTGAGTTTTGCAATTCACTCTTATTTGTTCAGGTTATAGTCTGAGGATTCTTAAGATTATGTCTCACATTTTTGATAGGGTGCCCATAAGGACCACAGTGGCAGGGTATATGGTGGAGTACTTCATATAAAATGTGAAAGAATTTACATAAAAAAGTTAAAGTGCATAAAGCAAGTAGCTTAGACAATATAATAGTTTATTAAACTATTTGAGTGGTGGATCCTGGTTTCTGCGGTCATTTATTATTATTTTTTCAGTGCTTTTTTGGTTGTTTTTGTGTAGCTCAGACAATATGTCTGACTTCTAAAACAGCTTATGCTATAAATGAGAAGTATGAATTGAAAGTTTTCAGTATGAGGAATTACATAATTTGGCAACAAGTAGTCATAAAGACACGCATCATCCCAACAATGGCAGGAGTGAGGCTGCATATGAAGATGAATACAGACAGGGATAGTGGATTATATTATCTTTGTTGTGACTATGAAAATCTGTTTTCATTTGTGCCAGTATTAAAAAATGTTTTGTTCAAAACAATGGCTAGACTAGTGAAAAACTAATAACCAAAGGTATGATTAGGGTTTCACATGAATATTAGATTTATGTGTTTTGACAAACAGGGAGTATCATTATTTAGTACAGAGTAGATCTAGCAGTTGAAAGCGATCTTGGGTTTTATCCTAGATTTGTGTACAAAATCACAGAAGATGGTTCTCAAATGACACTGTGAAAAGTTACAAAAGGGTAAGTAATGTAATGATACCACTGATACAGTATATTGTATATTACATGGTCTCCATAGTCAACTGATGATAACCTACAAAGGATTCTGTAAGCATGTAAACAAACTGGAGACTGGGTTGGACTCACAGAACACTCTGGACTAAAGATTATACCAGGGGCTAGAGAATAGAGCTGGGGAGCCTTAACAAATTGCTTTGTAGTTCTGCAAGATGGGTCTTCATGTTTACTGACTGAAGACAGTGAATAAAATGTTTGAGTGAATGAAGGTACAGAAAAGCCAAGTTTTCATCCTGCAAAATTCATATTGTTCTGTTCTAAGTGGTTGTAAATTTCAGACAGAAATCCATTATGATTCTTTCAGTATTCAGTTAAAATAAAATTATAATGATTTGAACATTATGAAAAAGGGTAATATCCATATTGTAAAGTGGAGGGTGTGATGAGCATAGCCAGCTGGAGTTCTGTAAAGAATATGTCCTTTGAATATCAAACCGATTTGTAAAGATGCTTATGCTACAAATGTATTACAAATGTATGGCATTTGAAAATCAAAATGTGTCTGTAAAGTTGCTAGTGTTAAAAAAGGTATCAACAGTGGGTCCTGTTGCACAGAGAAGAATATACATGTGAGACTGTATGCATATATGTTAGCAAAGGACACTGGAAGAGAAGGGGTTAAACAGCTAGTTTAGTTCTTACTTTAAGAAAAAGACTGTTAATTGGACCACCTGTTAGGCCATGGAAGTGCTTATCTCACAGCTCTGAATAGGACCAGAGACAGATTGTCTGGCTGAAGCCTTTATTCATTAGCTCACTAAAAAGATGGGAAGCCTAAAGCACTGCCATAAACATTAGCAGAACTTTAGATATGCATCTTATCACATCTATGCTAACATCCTGTTTCAAGCTTCAAATGGAAATAGTGTGAGAACCTAGAGTCAGGTGACCAGATGAGGTCACTCTGTCAGCCATCTTGGAAATTTTAGATGTTACAAAGAGAAATCTCTCAATATTGAATATTCTGTCTTGGGCCAGACAACAAAAAGGACCAGTCACCATATCATCTGCCTTGCTTTATTAAGTAAGTAGGGATTAGTAATTCTCCTAGATTTATTCAGGAAAATATAGTGAAGCTTAGTTTAGATATTGTTTTTCTTTATTTGTCTGAGTCTGTCCATCAATGTTATTTTCAATATTTCCTGTGTCTTGAACTCTGTGGTTTACTGTAAATATATATTCAGTATTTTCATGTTCTTTTAATATTTATTATTAAATATATTTAAAACTTTTATTGTGGCTGGTCCTTTTAGAAAGTATTTAACCTTTGAGAGAGCTTATATTTATTTGGTGACACTGTGTGGGTCACTCCTGTAGGCCTAGCTGTCTTGGTCAACTACTACCATTCGTATTAGTATTAATATTACACAGTATGATTGGACAGTTAAGGACCTTAGAGTAGCTGATTGTGGAGTGTCTGGTGGCAGTGATAACTACCTTATACTCTGGGCAGAAGGGGGCACAGCAAGTAAATCTGTGCCTGCCTTTCCCAGGTGTGTGTGTGTGTGTGTGTGTGTGTGTGTGTGTGTGTGTGTGTGTGTGTGTGTGTGTGTATCTTAGTTACCTGGGCAGGAACACGAAGCATTAGCTTCACAGAGAGAGTGGTGGAGAATGTAGCTTGGGCACTTGGCTGAGGACTTAACTGTGAAACTGTGCCAGTGGGGAGCATTATTGAGCACCTGGGGAGAGAGAGAGAGAAAAACCCAGACCCTGGGGCTGAGTGTGTTCCTTGTGTACTCTTAAGGGAAATTGTACTTGGTGTAGAGAGCTGCATCTGGAAATACTGAGTGTATCCATTTGTATTCCAAGTGAATGTCTTCTTCAGTGTCAGTGGTGAGGAGTCAGGCTCCTTGATTACTGGCCCATTGTGGGGATGTCACAGAGGGTATAGAGCAGTAAATATAGCTTCCTTACAAATTCAACATATTTTTCAGTAAATTCTAAAATATCCAGCAAAGTATTTCAAACATCAGGGTGCACAGTTATCACCACCATTCCAAAATATATTAAAAAAAAGTTGAAAACCAGCCTAAACCTACTGAAACAAGTTAACTGAGCCAGTATATGTGAAAGAAAAGATGACCAAACTCAGTGACCAGGCTAACTACCACAGATGGAATTATGACTACTGCTATCACCATGAATAGAAAAATGACCATCTTATCCACCACAGATGGAAGACCTATGATACCACAATATATTAATGGATGACTCAGACTATGGTAATGTCCACAGATGGAATACTGACCAGATGATGTTTATAACACAGTTGCTGAGCATTATATGTGAATGCAGGGGACTTCCAGATACATGATGACAAATCTACGGAGCTATCTATTACCAAAGACTATTTATGCCTCAGCAGTAAGTACAGATGATACTGACACCAGCACTGCAGAACACTGTGCAAGGGACACCACATAAACAGACTTAGTACTTCTAAATCGTGCTGTCCACATAAACTGCCTCTCTCAAGATTAACAAGTAAGAAAGACATGTACTTTACTTAAGTAAGCATGGTATTTCACAAAGATACCTGCAACTGTATCATGACCTTGAAGTGAATGATAATATACTTAGTATGGTATATATATTTCAAATGCAGATGTGTTTTCAAAGACCTTATTATAAATTATTTATGACTGTATATATATATATATATATATATATATATATATATATATGTGTGTGTGTGTGTGTGTGTGTGTGTGCATCTATATCTATACCTATATATATATATATATATATATATATATATACATATATACATGCATACATACATACATACATATATATGGGACCCTGATAACAGCATATAGATCTCTAGGACCATGATTATAGCTCATAGATCTCTGGGACCCTGATGGTAGCTCATACAGCTCCAGGACCCTGTTGGTAGCCCATAGATCTCTAGTACCCTGAGGGTAGCCCATAGATCTCTCTGGAACCCTGATGGTAGCCCATATTTTTCTCTGGGGCCCTGATGGTAGTACACAGATCTCTGGGGCCCTGATGGTGGCCCATATATCTCTCTGGGACACTGATGGTAGCTCATAGATCTCTCTGGGACCCTGATGGTAGCTCATAGATCTGTCTGGGACCCTGATGGTAGCTCATAGATCTGTCTGGGACCCTGATGGTAGCCCATAGATCTCTGGGACCCTGATGGTAGTCCATAGATCTCTGGGACCCTGATGGTAGTACACATATCTCAAGGACCCTGATGGTAGCCCATAGAACTCTCTGGGAACTTGTTGGTAGCCCATAGGTCTTTCTGAGACCCTGATGGTAGTACATAGAACTTTCTAGGACCCTGATGGCAGCCCATAGATTTCTCTGGGACCCTGATGGTAACCCATAGATTTCTCTGGGACCCCACAGGAATATGTATGATGATAGGCTACAGCATCCATCTGCCAGATGTAGCACTCCATAATGGTATAATTTATTTTTCTTTCCTGATTCTTACCTATAGCAGTGCCACTGATGAAGGGTAAGGTCAATTCAGTGGCTGTGGTGTGCAGTAATGGTACACAAAGTGCTCTGGCTTCATTCATATAGTAATGTTTATATTAGTAAGGACATCTATCTGACATTTATGTTTTGTATGAAGCTGTGTGTCAAAGTTCTGATCTGTCACCAAGCCATTAAGAGGGCACCACTGCTTTATCTTGAGAACTTAGCACTACATACTAACAGCAGGGAATAGCAAAGTGGCCAGAATGGTCACAGAAATCCATATGCTCTGATCTTATTTTAATTTAAGATGATCCCAATGATGAGGCATTAATACAACTTCTTGGTAACTATATTACTCCAAAATAATGGTATATATTTACCTGGCTCCATTTTATCCAATAGCAATGTCTCTGATAGCAGACAATACATCTGTGGGACTGTTATGGTACTTGGTGGTCTATCATGCTATACAATGAAGATTGTGATGTGATGAGGGTTATAGCTGTTTTGTTCTCTAGTGGCAGAACAGAGTTCTTTGGCTCCATTCATGGCCAAAGCATTGTGGCGCTTTTGAAGAACATCACAGCATCTAGAGCTCGCTAATATAAATGTTGTGGCATCATTCAGATGTAGAGCAGTGACCTTCATGAGAAAAATGGCATCTCTGTGATACTGCATGACACCGTACCGCTCATTAGATAATGTGTTAATTGTACACTAATACCCTATTGGGCCAAGAGTGTTGTCCAGCAGACTATTAATAAACAGATATTGCCCAGTAAAAATAAATCTGCTGCAGTGAAGCTCTGACAGAAAAAAGCACTTTTATGGCCCAGTTTTACTTTTAGTTGTTGGGACTCTTTAGTTCAACAAAATGATCTCTACTTAGATATTTAGTTTAATGTTAAGTCTGTTGTAATAGTTTCTGAAGAGATGATTACTATATTTAATACAACAAAACAAAAGAAACGACCAGGGAAAAACACTTTAATGATCTTAGTGCCTCGGAGTCGGTTAACAAGCCTTCAAGAGATAAAAAACATCACATTAGAACACATTATATAAAGCCCCCATTAAGCAAAACAATTAAACCATTAATTAATATACCAATAGAAAGCTGCACTTGATTCAATGCACCACCTTCCAGTTACACTCAAGATTCAAGCCTGTAAGTGACAAAGTGCCAAACTTTAAAATATGTATTGTTTCTCTATAATGCAGTTTCCTTTTCAATTCAACATTACAACCTACCACATTTTCCAAAATAGTACTTTTTAAACAACTAAAAGTCCCCCCCCATGATGAAGTGAATAATGAACTGCTACAGGACTTTCAGCTCTTACATTTAATGTCTCTGAGATGCTCCTGTAGTCTAACCCTAAAAGAATGCTTAGTTTCACCAATATAAAAGAGACCACAGGAGCACATGAGAACATAAATAACACCTACGGTACTGTAATTAAAATATACATTGAAGATTGTGATGTGGGTAGGGTTATAGCTGTTTTTTTCTCTAGTGGCAGAACAGAGTTCTTTGGCTCCATTCTTGGCCAAAGCATTGTGGCGCTTTTGAAGACCGTCACAGCATCTGGAGCTCACTAATATTATAGGAAGTGTTGTGGCATCATTCAGATGCAGAGCAGTGACCTTCATGAGAAAAATGGCATCTCTCTGATACTGCATGACACCGTACCGATCATTAGATAATGTGTTAATTGTACACTAATACCCTATTGGGCCACGAGTGTTGTCCAGCAGGCTATTAATAAACAGATATTGTCTGGTAAAAATAAATCTGCTGCAGTGAAGCTCTGACAGAAAAAAGCACTTTTATGGCCCATTTTTACTTTTAGTTATTGGGACTCTTTAGTTCCACAAAATTATCTCTACTTAGATATTCAGTTTAATATTGTTTGTTGTAATAGTTTCTGAAGAGATGATTACTATATTTAATGGCTAGATGTAATTTGTAAGATTCTACTTTGCCTTGCTATCAAGTATGACTCTTTATACAATGTTAAATCTTTAAAATTTCAGTGGTTGATTGTATTTAATTACTTGGTGGGGCCATTTTGGGGGTAGAGTAACATGAAAAGTATGTCTTAATATTAATTTATAGCAGATGTTTGAATAGTTTAAGGCTAAAAAGCTTATGAAAGTTCAAGATGCTGTTCATATTAGGTTATTAAGTGCAGTATGTTGAATGCTTTTGAGAATCTGCAGAATTCGTGATTTGATGATTTCTGCTAAAATATGTAAGACTGTTGTTCTGTGTAGGGTTCTCAAGACATTGCCCAGTTGAGATGGGGGGGGTGACTTAATAATACTTCTTTCTAGAGGTTTGAGATGTAGGATTTCAGAATTTGTTATGTGGGGGTACATCTTTGTATTGTACTCTTTACGTCCCTGCACAATGGATGGTAATTTGTTTGGTGTGATGCACATGTGAAGTGGGGTCCAGTAAACTAAATGTTTTATATGGTTCCCTTAATCATCATTTTGGATGTTAGGCAAACACAGTTTATGGCATTAGTCTGCAATATCTTTAAGTAAGCTAAGATTAGTCTCTAAAATGTGTAAGGATGGGATGTTTGAATATGTTAAAATGAAAGTTCTAATAACCCATTGTGGCTTATAGTCTGTCTGATTCAAGATTTTCTGTAGTTTTAGGGTCTCTGGTTTTGTCTCTTAGGGAAATCTACCCCTCTGCCCCAGATGTTGGATTTCCTTCATGGATATAGATTCTACCCTGGCGAGGATGTTCATGTATAGGTGTTTGCAAGTTAAAGTGCAAACTGGTAGAGCAAAAGGGTTCAGTACTCATGTATATAATGTTTTTCATTGCATTTGTCTTGAGATGTCCATATGCACAAAGCTGGATGGTATTTTGAGAACAGGAAAAAATACCATAATACATTAATATCTTAGCAACATATGTGATGTTTTGATATTGTTTAAGTATCTCTTGACTCAGCAGGTGTATGCTTATTGAGTGGGTTTCCATTTGCATTTAAAAGTAGTTGGATTGTACACCTGGAGAATATTCTACTAGGAAATAGATTATATAATTAACATATGAATGTATTTTTATAGAACAGAATAACTTGAGTTCCTAGTAAAGTTTAAATTTGTTTGAAGTTATTTTATAAATGGTTTCCCATTGGGAGGTTAATAATGTTGCTGATTTTCATGATTTAGTTCAGCTAGCATTAATGATGGCTGAAGTTTTCTTTCTTAATTTTGAGAGCTGACCCCGATATTTATTTGTACATCATGAGTCGTAATATTTCAATAGAGTCTACTTTGAACATTAACAGTTTTGAACATAGGCATCTGTAGTATATGCAGTTATATGATTTAATGCTGTTCTTGCTGTGAATTATTTAGTTGGAAGTGACTAGGCAAATGAGATGTAACCTTAGACTGAGTTACTTTATGATAAGAGGGCAGGCATGGCTTATCGGTAAGACAAATGCCCCTAAGGTGACATTATGGAGTATATGTTACTCCTATAGCTCCTTTTCTAAATGGAATCTGTTGCAAATGTTTATAAACTAACACATAATGATCTACATATGAAAATGATTATTGTATACAACTTGCCACCTATGAGACAGAAAGATAATTTTGTGGTCTGGATTATTATGCATGGGTCTGTTTAAAAGATTATTAAAAAAATCTGCTATCAGAATTTTTCTATTTTACATTGTTTATGGAGCAGGATTTGTGCTTTTGCGCTTTCTTATCAGTGGTGGAGTACACTATTTTGCATACACTATTTAGTTAAAAGATAATATTTTTGTAATGTCATGGTTCATCTGTGAGCATTAACTCATGTGTAGCTTTCATGGTGGGTGCAACAGTCATAAATATTTATTAATTTCTGTGTTGTCAAATTGCATGTACAACTGGAAAACACATTTATGTTGCTTTTTATGTACCTTAAAGGCAGAATGCCAGAGAAATGGTGTTTTTATAAAAATGCTATTGGTTGGGAACAGAACATCTATTTCAAAATGGCAGAGTAGAATGCTATGACACCCCTGTGACCAAGTTTGTGTCATTTGATGAGAGAGGACAGTACAGATGCACAAGTCCCTGATGATAGCATGCTAAGATAAAGGGTAAAAGGATTACATAGAAAGGCCAAAAAAAAAAAACAACAACAAAAACCCAGAAAGATTGCAGATAAATGGGAGTCTTCATTGTGTAATACCTTAAACAAGTTCCATGAGATATATGCTAATGACCCCTTGAGGACATTCAAGTGTGCAACATGCAGTTTTGTATCAGTGTTCTGACCTATAACTGTACCTGTAGTGAGGGCTGGAGAGCTTGTGTCATAAGGTGTTAGATCCTGATTTTAGTGCTCCCACTTTGTTTCTGCCTGCATCGTGTCCCTGACTGCTCTGCTGTTGCGTAACAGAAGCAGTCAGTGTTTTGTCACCATTCCTACCTCCAACAATGCTGTTATGAATGGACAAAGTGTATTTGTTATGAATGTGCTACAGGGTTTGGCAGCATAAACTGTTCTGTTGTCATTCTGACTTACAAATATTGTGTATTTTTATTAAAAAATATGTTTTATTCATATACATCTATCTGAATCCTTGACTCACTGGCTTTCCTAAGGAATATCTACCTATCCATATATCTATCTATCTATATAAATTTGTGTATGAGTGTGGGTGTCCATGTGTTTTTCATACGGTCACCCACCTGCCCGCAATAAAGTAACAGTCACTTTGTATATTTTAAAGTGACATGCATCAGGTTTCATGCAGCTTAACTTTCTCTGTTAACTATTAAAATAATTAATTCACTTCATTTTATATAATACATATATTTCATTACGTCTCACACTATTTTCAGGAAAAAATACTTATAAACATTGCAAATGAATCATACTCACCAGATTATAATACTTTTATATTAAATGCATTATGCCATCATAGATTAAATTGTGCTAAAGCAAATATTTCCTTTTTTACTATAACATTAAAGGCATCTACAATCATTGTTTAAATGTCAACATTAAGTCATATTCAGTTGTTGCAAGCAGTTGCTATCGCTCTGTCCTTCCTGATGCTCACTTAAACTTGGTTGCACAACATTTCCTTCAGTGAGTCATCATTTACATCATGGCATTCCAGAATGCACGATACTATTCTGTTGCTGATGTATCTGTGTGTAACTGAACTCTTGTCCCCATTAATCTGGCCTTACATGGTCCTGTAATTTCTGTTACTTAAAAGAGGCCCCAGTAACACAAACAGCAGTGCACCATGCAGCCACTGTCATTTGTGAGACCACATGTAAGATAAAGATCTTTCCATTTATCTGATCTTGTGAGTCTGCAGTACACTTTTGTAGATTTTACATTAACAGTTGTGCATGTCAATCTGAAAAGGTGGTAGCTGCTGGCTAATACAGGGTTGAGCCAACTGTCCATTACATTATGTTATTAGCAGTACTGTGCCCTCTTTGGAATGTGACTGTATAATACAATCTTTTTGGAGTTTTGTTCAAGATTTTATCCCTCAATAGTATATAACACATTTTATGTACAAGATATTTGATAAGTGTGAATTAAATAGTAACAAAAGCTGTATTTGTTTGTCCTTTGTCACCAAGTCTTAGTAAAACAATGGCATGTTTGTTTATATTCTTCTGATAGAAAATTACATTTTCTTATATTCATTTTACTTTATTTAAAAGCCTTTCAGAGCTATCTGGAAAATATTCCTAATGGACTAACCTCCAAAATGTTACACTTTGTTCAAGAAAATATTTTTGTACAGTTCCTTCTGAAACATAGAAATTCCTTGTAATGGTTATACTTAAATTGTCTCAAACAATTAATATTTTGAGTCATGCAGAAGTAAACGAGATGCAATATTAGTCCCAAAGATGACATCCTATTAAGCTTTGCATTGGACAAACTAACAGCTGCTGCACCATTTTGACCTGTGGTGATGCCACTAATGACACAGCACAGCCTTCGTTTGGCATTTGCATAGCCTGACAGTGTCTTGTAGTGATTTGGCACTATCCTTAATTAAAAACAGTGTCACTGATGCGGCAACATGTCTGAGAGCTGTACTACTCGCTGGTAGCATCAGGTCATATTCAGGAGGTAATCTGACCTACATCACTGCCGTTATGGTTCAAAGTCTCTCTTACTAGAGTGCTGATTCCCAAAGTAGCATATAGTGCTGTAGCATCATTCTGGCATTTATCAGTTATGGGGGCTGGAGGTGCATCTCTTTTTCTGCTGTGCTACGCTAGTATCGTGGTATTCTGACCTATAACATTTTCATGGAAGACAAGTAGAGAATGTGCCAGGCATGCTTCTTTTTGGAGACGCATGCAAGCTTTCTGGTATCATTTTAAAGTATGGCACTACAAATGAAGAGGGGTGCAGCATTGTGTGGCAGCCATGCTACTGCGTGCTGTTAGTATGCAGTGCACTGGTACCATTCCATTGAGGAGAGGCACAATATATAGCTGTCAGCTGTGCCAGGAATCATTAATAGTAAGATAATGGGCTCTGAAAAATATAGGCATATTGTTGGAGAAAAGATTAAAAATTCCTAAAGCTATTCAGCTATGTTTGCCAAATTAAACAATTTCCAAATCTGGGCAGTTTTTATGTAATAAGTCTGACCTAGTAAAATCCACTCTGTTAAATCCCACTGTCACTGAAAAACATTCACAGATTTGGCAAAAAAAATAAAAAGCTCTTCTGTTGTGTCTGCAGTGAGAAACCATTACTGAGCAAAGACAAGGGTTCTAACATGTGGACCTCCTGTGACCCCAAATTAAATATAGCCTACGCTGAGGCTGTAGCAGTTCAGGATACAGTTATATTTTGTGACTGAACTGTTTCAGTTTTGAAGCAATCTCCAAATCTTCCCCTGTGAAAGTGGAATTCACTAAACTGGGTTTTGGTATAGCAGGGTATCCTGTTTAACAATTATGCTACTTTTATAGGAACCAGAAATGTCCATGTTTAATACAGAGTATGATTCTGCAAATCAAGTGTTCTTAGGGTAGAAAAATATATTTGAACTTTAGCGTGTGTGTGCCTTCTGTTGAAGGTTGGGCGCCGGACTGGCAACTCGACACCGTAAAACTCCACTGGCAATCATGAGTGGACAGGTGATCCGCTGTGGTGACCCCTAACCGGGAAAGGCCAAAAGAAGAAGAAGAAGAAGCATAGATCACGTAGAAAGGTCAAAAGCACATAGAAAATATTGAAAACCAAAGATATTAGCCTGCATTACATATGATGATGCTTTTTCAGAGTTATATGGATGTGATCAACCCCCTCATATAATTCTTAGCTCATTTATTCCCTATTGGCAGCACATGGCCATTGACATCTGTAAGAGCCAACCAGAGGGAGTCATAGTTCAGGCAAGCATGAAGGCTGTTCATGCTGCAGCCATTTGTGTACCATAAGCCTTTCTGTAGCCAACCCCCTTTCAGACCATCCTGACTGGCAGTCTAAGGGACTTGCAGAAGAAGGCTAATACTATTCAGTCCTCTTCCTGACTTAGCCTTCACTACTGACACTTCTTCTAGACTGTCAAAGGACATGGCATGGGAGGCCATCACTGCGATTGCTAGTCAGGTAATTTCTAATGAGCCAAGACACTTAACCTGTCTGGTTAATCTGAGTACCTGCATCAGTGTGGGAACTTGTTACTCTCTCCCCATGAACAAACAGGCTACCATACATGTATATTAAAGAAGGTTGCCATCACTGGCTTGGAAATACCAAAGTTATGTCTCCAGTCTTAGTAGATTTTGGTGCTATGCAAGACACCTATTGCATGACAGCAGAGAGTTGATGGGAACCGCCTGTCTCTATCTCCAGGATGGACAAGCCAACATCAGCCACTCATTCCCATCCCATCCTGCCCAGCTGTTCCAGTGCCCAAATCACTAATCAAACTTGAGTTGACTGATTCATAGTCAGGGCTTTACCCTTCTATGTCACAGAACCAGGCACTTTCTCCCAGATTCTTAATGTAACTATCCTGTCACTCTACCTCATGAAACAAAACAGAAAAATATAGATACTTTACCAGAAACCATTGTGGGACACAGTTCTATAGTGACAATGCCAAAATTCATGAGGTGAGGCACCACCGATGGTAAGTGTATAATATGATTCAAAATACAGGAAAATGAGAATTTAGGGAATGGGTAGTGAAGATTATTCAGAAGCTATTCGACAGGATAGAAATTAGTTCTGAAAATATAGCTAGTGAGTGGGATAAAATTAAGGTGGAGTTTAAAAATATGGTGGAAATAAAAGAATGGGAGCTGTGGTTAAGAAGTAACAATAATTATTTAGAGGGAATGACAAATTCTAAAGTATTGCAGAATAGGGGGAATCTCACAGAACAAGAACAGGATCAACTGCAGAATGCTAAGCAGAAAATAAGGGATTACCTTGATAATATACACAAGTTTATAATGATTGCTGTTAAGCAACTGTTTTTGACAATAATAATTACACTAGAGCACAAACACTTTTAGCACAATAACTCAGGCAACAGAAAGTAGAAAGGGCTGTCACCAGGCTTTGGGAGCTTAACAAGGAAGGTAACATGAGGTCCTGTAGAGGTATTAGAAATATTTTGGAAATTCTATGAAAGTCTGTATAAAGCAGAAAAATATGGAAATCAAGAAACAGTACAAATGGAAATGTGTATGGAAGAATTAAATATGTCAAAGTTAGGGGTAGATGAGGCTCAATTACTAATGGTTAGGATAGGAGGAGATGAGATAAAAATTGTGATGTATAACCAGTCTACAGGAAAGTCCCCAGGAACAGATGGTATTCCTGTGAATGTTTGGAAGCTAGGAGGGAAAAACTGATAAAGATCTAGAAGGTTTTGTTTAACAGTATTTTAAGAGGAGGAGAAGTACCAACATCCTGGAAGAAAGTAGTTATGGCTGTAATACCTAACGAGGGTAAAGATCCATCAGATCCAGATTCATACAGGACAATTTCAATCCTAAACTCATGTTTATAATGGCTAAAAGAATGGCAAAAGTAATACCAAAATTGATAGACATGGAGCTATGTAGTTTTGTGGAGGGGATGCAAACATTTGACAACATTAACAGAACATTGATGATCCAGAGGGAAGCAAAATGTCAGAAAATATCATTGTTGTTGGTGGGTCTTGATAGAGAGAAAGCATTTGACAGAGTAAGCTGGGACCTTATGAGAGGGGTAATAGAAGCATTTGCGTTTCCTGAAAAAATTATAAGGTTGATTAGGAGGATATATGATGAATCAGAGGTGAAAATCCAAGTGGGTAGGGTCCTCTCTGATAACTTTTGCTTGAGATGAGGAACCAGGTCGGGGTGTACTCTTTCACCTTTGTTATTTACAATATGTTTAGAACCATTGTCAAAGAAAATAAAGGACTCAGAAATTCAAGGATATAGTTAGTATCGTAGTTGGGAAAGGCTGGTTCTGTTTGCAGATGATATTATTTTATACCTGACAAAACCAGAAAGAGAAATTACAGTTTTGTGGAACATTCTGAGACAGTTTCAAATCTTTTCAGGATACAAAATTAATGAAGCTAAAACAAAGGCAATAGTGGTAAATTATGTACCTGCATATGAATTGGTTCAGCAATATTTATATTTATGGGAACATGATAAAATGACGTATTTAGGAGTATGGATTAAAATAATTTTGGTGTGGCAGCTAAGGATATGTGGGATGAGACTAAATAAAAGATAATGCAAAAACTGAGAAAATGGAAGCTTTGTTATATGGATATGGATAGTAAAATACAAGCAGTGAAAATGTTTTTAGTCCCATTAGTCTTATACACACAGGTCAGGCATATTTTTTATCAAACAGAGGAGAAGTTCTGGACAGCAATTAAAAAAGAGCTGAAGGACTTTATCTGGGAGGGAAGATGGCAATAATCAAGTGGTATAAGCTGATTCTTCCAGTAGAACAGGGCAGATTGGGATTACTCAATTTGAAGGGGTATTTTAGAGCTACACAGTTAAGGGTCCTATACATAGCACAAGCAGAAAACTATAATTCAAAGTGGAAAGTAATGATGATGAAACGGGGGAAGCTCAAGAAGTAAGAGGAGACTGGGATTTTGGATGCAGACTTTCAAGGAGAATTCCAATAACCATACAGAATATTATACCCATAAAGTAGCGGAAAGTATCCTAAGAACTGAGGGATGACTGCAATTTGGGATATAGACAATAGGCAAGAGAGACCCGGAATTTATTGGAGAAAACTGGCAAATGAACCAAGATACTGGGAGCCAATAAGCAGACAGGGAAAGATGATAGAATGGGAAGACATCAGGAATTTATTTGCACTGCAGGTAAGAGATTACCTTCACTATCAAGGATTGATATCAGAGTATAGACAAAGAGAAAGAAACAGGCGGTCCAAAACGAAAGACCAGCACTGGTACTGGTGGAGTTTTTAGTATAATCTAGAATAGAAGCTGCCATTAAAAAAAGAATAATTAGTAGATCACACAAAGTATTGCATGATAACTATAAGAATTCGTGAACTATAAGAATCAATCAGAGGAAGTTAGAAAGTATTGGGATAATAAGCAGTTCATAAATAAAAAGTGGGAATATATATGCATGTCTCCCAAATATACAAGATCTAGAAGACTTAGCATTTTTGCTTGGAAATGTTTACAGATATTTTTATACCTCAAGTAGTCTCCAGAGAATTTTTCCTTATGTAGACAGCAAATGTTGGAGGTGTGACAGGGAAGAAAGAGGTAACTGGGAACACATTTTCTGGGAGTATGGTGAGTTGGCAGACTTTAAGGATTCCCTGTGAGATGCACTGTTGGAGATGCTGGGTGGGCAGACTGGTGTGATGAGGGAAATATGGTGTGGCCTTGCTTGTCTAATTATGGTGGCTGCCAAAAAGCAATTACTAGAAAATCAAAATCAAAATCTAAACCAACTATATTAGAAATGGTGAATATAGTAACAGAGATAAAACAACTGGAATTGAGATCTTTAGAAAAGAGTGGGAGCAAACTACATAGGAAAAATAGGAATTGTGGGAACAATACATACAAGGGAGGAATGAGGTGTAAAATAAGGCAGGACTTAAATGAGCTATGCGATGTCTGACTGAAAATGATTGGGTAGATTATAAGTGATGTATAATGTTTGCAACTGGGAGTGTGTTAGTATGGTTTGTGATGTAAAATGCTTGCAGCAAAGATTGTGTCAGTGTGGTTTGTGCTCATGTATATAAATGTATGATTGCCTATATGTTGCAAGTCATGTATTAATAAAAATATTTCTTGTTTAAAAAAAAATATAGAAAAATGTCAGACCTACAATAAAACATTTGCCACTTTAAACCCAGGATTGTATCTTTGACATTTGCCAATAATTGTCGATAAAAAGTTGAGAGTAATCATTTCGGTGCCCAACCTGATGAACTATAGTGGTGTGATTGTTCAGATTCATCTCACAAGGTGACTTTACAATCACTATGCTGAAAAAAAAACTACCATTCTGGACAGATGTGTACACTGACAATGTCAATGTTCAAATGGGATATGATAGATGGTATGCTGAAACTTTGAACTAGAAAGACTTAAAACTGTCTATGCTGTAACCAAACATTTGCCAGATTAAATGCAGGCTCATAGCTTTGGCAGTTGCCAGCAGTCTACACCAGGCTTTAAAAATAGGCATCTTAGTCAACAACCTCCTTAACTATGACATTCTTACTGTATAACTCCAAATGGTGATCTTGCATTCACTATGTTGTTGTTTGTCTTTTTGGCTTTTCCCGGTTAGGGGACGCCACAGCGGAATTCCGGTCTGCTAATGATTGGCAGTAGATTTTTTTATGGTGCTGAGTTGCCAGCCCAATGCCCAACCTTCAGCGAAGACACATCCATTCACACATATCTTTTGGAGGCCACTCAACCGCGGGGAGGACATTATGAAATCATAAAAATCACAGCAACTCAGTTCAGATAGCTACATTAATCATTTTTTGCACATGAATAAAAAGTGTCCTACTTGAGGTCTTGCAAAACTTAATTGATGCAAAGCAGGTGATTTAGACATATAATAAAGAACAATAATCACATCTAAAACATCATATATGGTGGATCAAAACAATAAGAAAGTTTTATTGAAACTCACTTATTAATTCAATTTACCAATCTTTTTTTTTTAGTTAAAGTTTAATAGTAATTTCAAAATCTAAGACAAGTCCTTAAGTGGTATCCAACCTAAGCTGCCTTTTACTTTCTTCTTATAAGATATATTTATCAGGAAATCAGCCTATTAAATATTCTTGTAGAATACTTCCAGTATTTGAAGTCTGACTGACATCACAGTTATCTTAAAGACATTGCTTAGTTAGAACATTTTTGTGTTTCGTCAATTAATGTCTTTGAAATGCTACAAAATATGAATGTCTAATGTTCCTTCTGTTTTTCCCTGTATAATGTTTACTACATTAACCCTTGGCCAAATATATTACATTTTTGGATGAACAGCTAGCTGTGCCTTTAAAAATATATTTTCCTTTTTTCAGGATACATAAAGATACTGGTGGAATTAATATAATCACAAGCATTACAATGTAAGTATTTAAAAGAACATGCACAATTAAATTGTCTATTCCTACTACTACTACTAGAGCAATTTAATATATATTTTAAATTCTTGCTCCACCTGTAAGTAAACTTAGGCCAGTTGGAACAGAAGCATAAAGCCCTGGATGTGATCTAGACAACCTGAGTTCAACTACCAGCTCATGTACTTGCTGGCATAGAGGAGAGGAATGATGAGGCTTAAGCCTGCTCTCCCCTACTTGTGTGGTGGTAGTGGGGGGCGGCTGGGAGTCTGGGCACATTCTTCATGGTGGAGCCCCTGAAGAGAACTGAAGATCACACAGAGTTGCTGTCTAGAAGGGGGCAGGGCCATGGTTGTGTAGTGTGCAGATGCATGGATATCCATCACAAATCTCATCACCAACACCTTGGATGGTACAGGCATGTGCAGGGGGATAATAGGGCTAAAGAGAGAACCCCTGACTGCCTGAATTATGGTTCCTGGGATTGGTCCTTACCCTTTGGGTTGTAGGGGACCAGGTAATGCAGGACTTTGAGGATGGAAAAAAATAAATAAAAATAATAACTAAGTTTAGAACATGAATCAGCAGCTTTATCGATCTCCTTGTCATTTAACAGAATATATGAAATATTTTTTACGATATTTTCAGTTTTACTGCTGCTGCTTCTGTTATACTAACTCAAAGAATGTGTGCAAAAGTCCAGTATTCCCTCTCTCAGCTATATCATTCCAATCCCAATTACATTATAAATAGAGTTGTAGCACTCTTATGTGTGCACCTTCTTCAATATTAATGTTGGCACTTAACAAGGACTCTGAATGCTCCTGTTTCAGAAAATGCAGTTGTTTTGTATGTAAAGCCCTACGTTTCTCATCACTCTTGGTCTTGTTATGTATCACACTTGAAAACTGCCTTAGCGCTAGTACTTTTGACTTGTATTGTCCAGCAGTGTTTAGCGTGTAATAAAATTGTTGGCACTCACTTATTTACTAGACAGCCTAGTTTCTTTTTTGTCCAGGACCTTTGCTCTTACAGAACGAGACAGGGAGAAAATCAGTCAAATGCTTTGCTGGCTTATAATTACTATTTAAAGTAGAATACCCCTGCTTCTATTTCCCAATAGACAGTGACAATATTGCTGATATTTAGTTGTTGCTATATACCTCTCGTCTGTTTGATATTCCTTACTTATTTTGCTTTTTAATCCTTACTTTGCTCTATGGCTACAAATGGTATCATGTTTTTGGATATTCATTTTGCCAATAAACATTGCATCGTTTGCAAAATTGCTTTCTGTGTTCTGAATATGTACATAATTATGAATGTATTTCTAACAGTCTTGTCTACTAAACTTCTTACTTTGTAAATATGTCAACTGTCCCTCTGTATGTAGTTGCCAAATATGACTCTGCTTTCTTGTTATCAGTGTGCAGTTGTTGCTGCTTTATGGCCTGAGTTGTGGTTGAGAAGGATTTCTGATCAGCCCACTCGCTCAATTAACAAACAAAAATAAATAACTGAAAAACTATACATTTTTCATAGTCCCACCAAAAACTCACTTATTTATGTATCTGTTGAAGTGTAAATCATATCTGAAGTTTTTATTTTATTTGTTTTATTTATTTTACATTTGTTAACCAAGTAGAGTCCGGTTGGGCAGGTAGCCCGTTTTCAGTGGAAACCCGGGGAGATAAACTCCATAACAATAGTACAAAAAGATTATAAACATTTTTAAAAAGATTTACAAACAATATACAGAAAAGTTTGACAGTTGCCAACAATCACAATTTACAAACAGGTGAATGTAAAACAGAAAACATTGCATTTCTTAAGCCTTATTACAGACGGTAATATGAAACTTTTTAGATATATAATGAAAAACCATTGTGGCATTTTCATTTGGAAGCAGTAAGACAAGAAGACAGCAGAATAGAAAACATTTGATTGAAGGCATGAGAAACAAGCCAGGAGTATTACAGGAGCATAGCCATTGTTGAGTAAGGTATTCATTTAGGAGATTTTTGAAGCTATGACCATCTGTGTTTTTTTAAATATTCTGGGGTAATAGGTTCCACTGTTTGGCTACTTTGAAGGAGAAGAGAGAGTCACCGAAGTTATTATGGGACTTTGTAATCTTGAATATAAGTTTATCGGATGATCTAAGGGTTCTGGGGTTGGTATTTAGTTGCACTAGGTTGGAGAGTGCAGGGCAGTTTTCAGGTTTGTGGATAATAAAGTGGTCAGTGGTGAGCTGATTGAGCAATAACAGATTGGGAAATTCAAGCCAGTGTAATTTTTGAAGAGCAAGGCAATGATGGTTCCTGGTGGGTATATTAGCAGCGTATTTTGCTATTTTGTTATAGCAGGAATCAAGAAGATGTAAATCAGACTTGTGCAGGTTAGTAAAAAGTTGAGAACAGTAGAGATGAGTATATAGGAGGCGGGATCTGGCTGTGGCTGGTCTGGCGTTTTGAGTAAGATAAGGTTTGGCCCTATATAGAGCACCAAGTTTAATGTGAACTTTCTTTATTGTGAGTGATATGTGTTTATTGAATGTTAGGTTCTTGTCTATTGTAACACCAAGTAGTTTTGTTTGGTTAACTGGTTCTATTATAGTGTCATTAGTGGAGTAGATGGAGACAGGAGGTGGTTTTGCTTTAATTTCCTGTTAGAGAAGATCATTAATTTTGTTTTCTTTGGGTTTAGGATGAGTTGAAGTTCATTTAGGTAATTTGCAATATCTAGAAATGACTTTTGCAGTTTATCTTGGAGTTCTTGGAGTGTGAAAGCAGAGGAAATAAGAGTAGTGTTGTCAGCATATTGAATGATAGAAGCAGATTTAGTGGCAGTGTTTAGACTATTTGTGAATATAATAAAAAGGAGAGGACCAAGGATGGATCCAGGAGGAGCCCCAACAGAGACTGGGAGGAGTGTGGACAGTTTATTATCCCATTTAGTTGCCTGTTGTCGATTAGTAAGGTAGCTAAAGAACCAGTTGAGAGCTGCAGAGTTGAGGTTGAAGGAGGCTAGAGTGTTGAGTAGTAGTTGGTGGGATACCGTATCAAAAGCTTTGGACATATCAAGGAATATAGTAGGAACTAGTGTCCATTGTTTTTGAGGAGATTGATGTAGTTAGTGAAACTTATGAGGGCTGTGAATGTACTGTGTTTTGGATGGAAGCCATAATGTAAACTAGATAAGAGGTTATTTGTAGTGAGATGGTCTAGGAGCTGCTTATGGATAGATTTCTTTAAGATTTTGGCTAGGGGGTGAGAGAATGGCAATGGGACGATAATTAGAAAGATCTTTAGATGGGCCTTCCGTGTGGAGGGGGATGATATGAGATATTTTCCGTAGTATGGGGACATATTGTTCTGCAATGGAACGATTGATTAGGATAGATATGGGATAGGTGATGGAGCTTGCAACACTTTTTAAGAAGTCATTAGGGAGTTGGTCAGTTGCTAGACATGTAGGTTTTATTTTTGATAGGAGTTTTTTGATATAAGAGGTTTGTATGGGTTTAAAAGAGAAGTAGTTGGGTTTAGAGTTAGTAGAGGTAGGCACTGTAAGGGGTTGGTTATATTTGTTGTTGTTTAAAAGTGAGGTGACAGTTGTGATGAAATGAGAGTTAAATTGGGATGCTATGCATTCAGTGCTATTTGTTGTAGATGGTGCAGGGGTAGAGGTTTTGCCAAGGTTGAGGAGGTAGTTAAGGTTATATTTATGTGTTTTTGCTGACAAGCTAGAAAGTAAGATATTTTATCAGCTAATATTTGCTTCTTAGTTATGTTTCTTAGTTGTTTGTAAGAGGTGTGGTATTCTGAGGTTTTGGATGTTTGATAAGCAGTCCAGGCTCTATCCCTTTGTTTAATAAGAGATTTAGCATCTTTGGTTATCCAAGGTAGGTTTTTGGCTTTGGAGCGAATTTTTCTTGTTGGAGCGAGGTTATTAAGGACGTTGAGGAATGCATCATTAAAATATTGTACAGCTTGGTCTAGGTGGAGTGATTTTAGAGGTGACCAGTTGCAGTTTTGAAGTAGGGAATTTAAGATGATCGGGGAAACATTTCTTTTGTTGCTTATGTGTTTGAAAATGACATTACGGGGGGATTAAATGCATTTCCTTAGAATAAAGGTAGGGGAGTGATCACTGAGAGAACCAGACAGGCAACCAGCCTGGTAGGTAAAGTTGGGCTTATTGGTTAGTATCCAGTCTAGGATAGATTCTTTCTTGGTGTGTTTATCGATTCTAGTGGGGAAGTTTATAGTTTGGGTGAAATTGAATAAATTGATACAACTGGAGGGGTTGTCAGATGAGCAGGATAGCCAGTCGAAGTTGAAATCACCTAGGACTATAGTTTCATGGTTGAAAGTAGAGGATGCCCAAGATAGAAGACTTTCAATGGTGGGTAGATTAATTCCTGGTGGTAGGTAGGAGGCAATGATTATGATGGTTTTATGTGGATTTACTTCACATCAGGTAGTTAGAATTTCTGCTTCTGATAGATCTGGTGGAGTACAGATTAATTTATCAATTTTGAAGAAATTTGTATACATGATGGCAATGCCTCCACTATGCTTGTTTAGCCAATCTTGTCTAAATAACATTATAACCACTAGTAAGTATTTCCTCAGCTTTAATGTGGGGCTTTAGCCATGTCTCTGTAATAATTACTATATCAGAACTGTAGGTAATTAGGGGTGCATGAAATTCACTGTTTTTTTGTGATGCTTCTGAGGTTAAAATTAGTTATGAGTAAGTCTGATTTGGAATTTTTTAGAGGAAGAAGGTGGAGGGCAGTATTAGCAGGTGTAGTGGGTGTTATTGGGTGGGGTGGGAGTAGCTGTGTGGGTCCTGGGTTAGGATGTATGTCTGCTTGGAGTTTGATTTCTGTTAGTGAATGTAGAAGGAGAGAGAATTTGAACTTGGATATTAGTTGATGAAATAAATCTGGATAAGAAGGAGAGTTGGGGTATGGACATATTTATAGAAGAAGAGCAATATGTTAGAGTTAGTGTAGAGGTTAGAACAGATGTGAAAATGGATATTTGGTTTTGTATGGTATGTAATAGTGGGGAGTGTAGGAGAGGAGTAGTGTGTTATGTTTGATGTGATGAAGGAAGTGGAGTGGTTGGCTAGGGAGAGGGTAATGAGTAGGAGAGAGTCGCTCAAAAGAGTGGTGATAGCTGACATGGTGAAATAGGGAAATATGAGAAAAATATGGGTGGGTTGGTGTCTGCAGTTTAGTAGACAGAGAAAAATGTACTGATGCAGTGATGGGGTGACAGTGTTATATGAGGGATGAAAATAATGGTTAGTGAGGTGGGAGGGGAGAAAATGAAAAAAATTTATTGCAACTTTGTTGGATGAGGTAGCTGCAAGTTATAGGACAATGAGTTAGAAAGGTATGGTCTAGGTTAATAAGTGTAAGGAAAGTGGGGGTGGATGGGAATAGCAGTAGGGTAGGGGAGCAGAGTGAGCCTGAGTGAAGTGAGGGTGAATGGAGCGGGTTGAGTCAAGCCCAGAGGCAAGCACAGTCCAGAAACAATCAGTAAAAAGTCTAATAGAAAAAGGCTATGTAATTTTAATAGTAAGAAAAAGGTTTTATTGTGTAGTACTATCAGGTAAGAAATTTCTTAAAGCAGGCTGATCAGTCCAGCATTTAACAGACATACCTTTGTTGAAAACTAACAGATTCTTTTAAGAATGGGGGGGGGGGTCCTTGCTGCCAAGCTGCTTCCCAGTGTATCAACTCGCTAGAAAGTAGACAAAGCCTTAGATAAGTATATTGTAAGACTTAAAAAAAATAATTGAAATGATTCATTATTTTCCAAACTAATCGAGCACATTCATGAGGACCCAATGATATCACCATTAATGTATCGTTTCAAATATACAGACTGAATGGTTTTATTTACATGTTAAGGACTTTAGACTTCTAATGATTTCCACAACCCTATCCCTTCTAGCTGTAATAAAGCCAAACGCCTTGTCATTAATTCCTTATGTACAACTGGTAAATGAAAAGAATCTTGAAGCTGTTTTCCAAATAACCATGGGAATCCAAAGAAAATAGTTTACTTGCTTACTAAAGATTGTAGCGTTGTGCAAATGAAGTACTGTTTATCCTCTTGTTCCTCTGTGATGACATCACTTTTAATGCTGTGATTGTGCTCCATTTTAGTAAAAGCCATGACAATGCAGTACATGAAAGTGACACCTTTTTTTTTAAACACCTTTACTGAATTATCACTAGTGACATAGGCAAATTTACATTTATATAAAAATAATAAAACTGTATTAACACACTTGGGTTTACAAACATTATACTTCACATATATTGCTATATATCATATAACTTAAGCAACATTACATAAATTATTCAATTCATGCCTTTTTTTAAACAAGAAACATCTTTATTAAACCATCACTTACAACATAGGCAATCATACATTTATATAAATGAAAACAAACCACACCAACACAATCCTAGTTGCAAGCCTTTTACATCACAAACCATACTGACACCCTTCCAGCTGCAAACTTTATACATCACTTATAATCTACCCAATCATTTTCAGTCAGACATTAACTAGCTCATTTAAGTCCTGCCTTCTGTTAAACCTCATTCCTCCCCTGTATGTATTGTTCCAATTCCCATTTTTTCCTATGTAATTTACTCCTACCATTTTTTTAAAGATCTCAATTCCAGTTGCTTTATCTCAGTTACTATATTCACTACTTCTATCATAGCTGGTTTAGATTTTCATTTCCATTTTCTAGTAATTGCTTTTTTGGCAGCCACCATAATTAGACACAGCAAGGCCTTAACATGTCTAGGTATTTCCAGTTCTGTATCAAAGCTCAGTAAAATGATTTCCCTCATCACACCAATCTGCCCACCCAGCATCTCTGACAGTGCATCCTGCAGGGAATCCTTATATTCCACCAACTCAACCGAATCCCAGAAAATATGTTTCCAGTTACCTCTTACTTCCCTGTCACACCTCCAATGTTTGCTGTCTACCTGAGGAAAAATTCTCTGGAATATACTTGGCATATAAAAATGTCTATATATACATTTCCAAGCAAAAATGCTAAATCGCCTAGATTTTGTTGTGTATTTGGGAGAAATACATACGTCCTCCCACTGTTTCTTTGTGAATTGCTTATTCAATCTATTTTCCAATCTTTTCTAACCTCCTCTGATTGAGTCTTATAGTTATCATACATCATTTTATATAATGTACTAATTATTCCTTTTTTAAAGGCATCATCTTTTTCTAGATTCTATTAAAAACTCTACCACTGCTGGCTTTTCATTTAGGACCCCCTATTTCTTTCTCTTAGCCTATACTCTGCCTTCCCTATCAAGGATTGAGATCAATCTCTAATCTGCAGTCCAAATAAATTCCTGGTGTCTTCCCATTCAATCATCTTTCCCTATCTAGTTATTTGCTCCCAATACCTTGGTTCATTTGCCAGTTTTCTCCAATAAATTCCACCCCCCTCTTGTCTATATCCCTAATTTCAATCATCCCTATTGGCAGAATCCTCTTTGTCCATTGCTGTGTTGGCTTAGTTCTTGGGATACTTTCTGCTACTTTATAGATATAATATTCTGTATGATTATTGTTATACCCCTTAAAGGCCTGCATTTAAATTTCTAGTCTGTCCTTGTTTCTTGAGCTTCCCCCCTGTTTCATCATCATCCCTTTCTACTTTCAATTATAGTTTTCTGCTTGTGCTATGTATAGGACCCTTAACTGTGTAGTTCTGAAATACCCCCTCAAATTGGGTAATCCCAATCTTCCATGTTCTACTGGAAGAATCAGCTTATCTCACTTGACTCTTGCCATCTTCCCCGCCCAGATAAAGTCCTTCAGCTCTTTATTAATTGCTATCCACAACTTCTCTGACTGATAAAAACATGTCTGACCTGTATATAAGACTAATAGAACTCAAAACATTTTAACTGCTTGTATCTTACTATCCATATCCATATAACAAAGCTTCCATTTTCTTAGTTTTTTATTATCTTTTGTTTAGTCTCTTCCCACATATTCTTAGCTGCCACACCAGAATCATTTTGAATCCATACTCCTAAATATTTCATTTTATCATGTCCCCATTAATATGGATATGAACCAATTCATATGTGGGTACATAATTTACTGCTATTGCCTTTGTTTTAGCTTCATTAATTTTGTATCCTAAAAAGATTTGACACCATCTCAAAATGTTCTACAACATTGCAATGTCTCTTTCTGGCTTTGTCAGGTTTAAAATAATATCTGCAAATATTGCCAGCTTTTCTTTATTACCTTACCAATTACATCCTTAAATTTCTGAGTCCCTTATTTTCTTTGCCAGTGGTTCTAAATATAATATAAATAACAAATGGGAAAGAAGACACCCCTGCCTGATTCTTTGCTCAAGCAGAAATTACAAAAGCATTGAAAGTCAGTAGTGTAGCCACTCTGAATTAACTTCCTCTCACACCAACGAATACATTTTCTTCAAAAAATTAATCAGAGGGAGAAACACAGCAGAAATAATATAAAAAACTTTAATATGGTTAGCGCTTTCACATCACAGATGCTTCTTCAGACCATGAATGAAACAACATAAGCTAAAACCACTTTATATACTTCCTAAGCTCTACCAAATTGCTGTTAATTAGTTAATTACATCTATTTAACACTCAGGTTAAAGAAACAGCATATTAATAAGTATCTAGTCTGAGACATACTACAGCTTGCTAACCCTAACAGTTTTCTACACAAAATAACATTTCATCACTAAAATAAAAAAAATCAATGAAAAAAAAATGTATGTACATAAAACAAGTACAAAATTTTTAGTAAAAAATTAACAATATATACAGATTTTATAAACATCTTGTTTTTAAATAGGGCTTAATCAATGTTTAATCATTAAGCCCTGTTGTTTTCCACTCAGTAATCCATTCTAACTCTCTCAATTCCAATTTATTTTTCATGTCACCCAATCTTAATTCTTTTTTTTTAAAACTCAGCTTTATTGATTTCATATCAGAATAAAATAAGTTAAACAGCAACCTATATACAAAGGTGCCAGTTCTTCTCAAGTGTACATAAAAGTAAAAAAGGAGAGAAAAAAAAAAAAAGTCAATGATTAGAGCAAAATAGGAAAAGTGCACTTAATAAACTACTAAACACCCTGAAGGATATAAACGTTCCATAATGAAGAGGTCAGGAGGAATAATTGCAAATTGATATAGATTACTAATCATTGGATAAAATCTGAAATATGAAATCCCATAATGTCTGATAGTATTTCCGTCTATCAGGATTACTTATTAACAGTTTATGAGATCGAATGTACTGAGTAGCTAAGATTTTAAAATCTTTCCATCTAAGTTTAGTACGATCCAACCAGTGTTTGGTAATATAACATTTAATCAAAAGACAAATGACAATTAGGGCATGAAGTTTGATTTTGGGACCCAACCTTAATTCTTGAAAAATACATTCAATAACTTTAAATTGAAATGATGCATTCCCCCTGCACAGATAACATGTTTAGCTAGGGCACTTCTATCTGGTTCATTGTTCCTGATGGCAGCTAAATGCTTTCTAACCCTCTCTCTTAGTGAGCGCGTGGTCATGCCAGCATAAAATGAAGGGCAGACCAAACACATAGCCAGGTATACTAAGTTCCTTGTTTTACAATTTGCCTTGACTCTAAATTCGTACTTCCTATTTGTTACAGGATGTATAAAAATCCTGTTATCACTCAAGATGTCACAATCACTGCATTGCCCACATTTACTAAGACCATAGATCACATCCTTGGACTTTTTTGGTTGACAAAGTAACCTTTTGAGATTATTTTTGTTTTTATAACAAAACTTTGGCCTCTGACCTACTATCCTAGCTATCTCGGAGTCTGATTGCAGGATGGACCAGTTTTTATCAATCACGTTTTGTACTTTTCTAACATTCCCAGCATATTCTAAATGAATGAGTAAATTTTTAGCAGTATAATTTTCTTTGAACTATTGGGGTGAGGTATCCTGAGTATTATTGATGTATGGTTTTGCTCTACCGTTCCTCATAGATTTAGCTTGCTGAATCCCAGTATCTTCCTCACATCTCAGATATTTCCTCTGTAATAATTCATTTCTAAAAGTTCCCAAATCCTGGTCAGAATGCTCCTCTTCCATATCTAACCTAGATATACGCATAGCCTGTCCTTTTATAATATTCTTATGAATATAGGTAGGATGCATACTGTCTATACTCAGGACCTTATTTTTTCTAAATAATCTGGAAGATAACTTCGCATTAATATCCTTAAATATAGTCAAATCCAAAAAATATATTTCAGTCAGAGAGACAGAATGAGTGAATCTCAAAAAATCAGTAGTGGTATCTAGAAACATAAAAAAAATTCTCCTAACTCACTTTCTGTACCCCCCACACCAAAAGGAGGTCATCAACAAATCTCCTATCGAACAGATTTTTATTAGCAAATGTCGCATGTGTCAAGATAAACTGTTCCTCTCAATAAACAAGAACCATGTTGCCGTAGCTATTTGGCACATGGTATGTCCATAGCTACGCCAAACAATTGTAGATAGTACTTCTGTTCAAAAAGAAAGATATTGTTTTCCAAAATGATTTCTATTAGTGCCACGGTGCTACAGCGGTAGCATTGTAGTCTCACAGAAAGAGGTTCTCCTGTTCGATTCATGGCTGTAGTGCCTTCTGTGTGGAGTCTGCATGTCCTCCCTGCAGTCGAGTGGCCTCTGAAAGACATGCGTGGATGGTTGTGCCTTCCCTGAAGGTTGGGCTTCAGGCTGGCAGCTCGGCACCATAAAAAATCTACTGCCAATCATTAGCGGACTGGAGTTCCACTGTGGCGACCCCTAACCGGGAAAAGACAAACAACAACAACAACATAGAAAATCAATTGTTCTCATATCATAAGAGCTGTGCAGGCCTAAATAAGTCAGAGGCATTAGACGTCTTAGAAATGCCGCACACTTCAAATGTTTCAACCAGTAGCAGTCAGAATGAAAGTTCTATGGCTGTTCAATCTGTAAAAGAGAAGGAGATGGTTTAAACCACATTAATTCAGGCTCCCTCCCCTTCCCATTCACAAAATGGACTAATCGTGAATGGGATGGTCCAGCAGCAGGGGGAGGAGGCTGCCTTCCCAATAACGGGTGGTAGGAAGAGATTTGAAAAGGATGTGGAACATGGTGACGACATGAGAATGCTGGTAGAAAACTTTTCTAGTAAAATGTTGACCAAACATCAGGAATCTATACTGGAATGAGGTTTGGCTTTCCTCCCAGCTTCAGACATTGACTTTGTGAGTACTGTTTTGGATATAAGATATTTTGCATGCAGTGTTATGCTGAAATCTTTATTTGGCAGTAATAACTCTGAACTTTTTAATGACTTTAAAAAACCCAGCTTATTTGTTTCGGATATGAATCCGGTATTAGAAGTATTTTGTAATGTTTGTGAAATGCAACTGAAAGAAATGCTTGGTTTTAAAAGTCAGAATAACAAGGATAGATTTTTTAAATTTAAATAAGGAAGAGCAGGCAGCTTTCCTTGAATTAAGAAATTATGCATTTATTGTTATTCATCCTGTGGATAAAGGTGGAGGAATTGCTGTTTTTAATACTGAAGATTATGTTGCTTCTATGCAAGAAATGCTTAATGATGAAAAAGTATTAAATGACATAGAATTATGCTGCAGCCGGGTATTTAGATCATTATATGACTGTTTTGCAAGTAGTTTAATTTCTAAGTCTTTGTTGGACTTTTTTACTGTTACAAATCTTGTTGTTCCACTCATTCAGGGCCTTCCAAAACTGCATAAGAATAGATACCACCTACCATTCAGACTGATATGTCTGGTCAAGGAAGGGTTACACATTCAATATCTAAATATGTTGAAAATAATTTAAGACCAATAGTTAGTACTTCATCCTATGTATTGAAAGATACAAAACAACTTCTGTCTGACATTGGTAGGACTTTTTGTAGTTCATTTGAACAACCTGATAACTGTTTACTGGTATCTATGGATATTAATTCACTTTTTACTGTAATACCCCATACATATGGGTTGGAGGCAGTTAAGGCTTATTTAAGCCTGCACAGCTCTTATGATATGAGAATAATTGATTTTCTGTGTCTGCTAATAGAAATAATTTTGGAAAACAATATCTTTCTTTTTGAGCAGAAGTAGTAGCTACAATTGTTTGGCGTAGCTATGGGCACACCATGTGCCAATAACTGCGCCAACATGGTTCTCGCCTATTGAGAGGAACAGTTTGTCTTGACACGTGACATTTGCTAATAAAATTCTGTTCTATAGGAGATTTGTTGATGACCTCCTTTTGGTGGGGGGAAGTGCAGAAAGTGAATTAGGAGATTTTTTTTATGTTTCTAGATACCACTACTGATTTTTTGAGATTCACTCAGTCTGTCTCTATGACTGAAATATCTTTTTTGGATGTGACTATATTTAAGGACATTAATGGGAGGTTATCTTCCAGATTATTTAGAAAGGAATGTAGAAAAAAATGGGTCTATATCAGATGAATGAAAAATCCGTTCATTGAATACGTAATGATTGAAATTTCATGGAAATCGAAATCAGTATTGTGGGGGGATGCACCCCCCACACCCCCACTAAATATATATTCTAACTCCAAGATCGCACTACAGTGAGGAAAGGGCAAATACCCTAATGCTCACTGTACTGAGACCCCACAATACCGTTTCTGATTTCCGTGAAGCTTCGATCTCTACGTATTCGATAAATGGATTTTTCGTTCATCTGATATAGACCCGAAAAAAATAATGTCCTGAGTAGAGACAGTATGCATCCTACCTATATTTATAGGAATATTATAAAAGGTCAGGCTATGCGTATATCTAAATTAGATATAGAATAGGGGCATTTTGACCAGGATTTAGGAACTTTTAGAAATGAATTGTTACATAGGAAATATCTGAGAAGTGAGGTAGATACTGGGATTCAGCAAGTTAAATCTACGAGGAAGGGTAGAGCAAAACCATGCATCAGTAAAACTCAGGATACCTTACCAAAACAGTTAAATGAAAATTATACTGCTAAACATTTACCCATTCTTTTAGAATATGCTGGGAATGTTAGAAAAGTGCAAAACGTGATTGATAAAAACTGGTCCATCCTGCAATCAGACTCCGAGATAGCTAGGATAGTAGTCCAGAGGCCAAAGTTTTGTTATAAAAACAAACAGAATCTCAAAAGGTTACTTTGTTAACCAAAAAAAGTGCAAGGATGTGATCTATGGTCTTAAATGTGGGCAATGCAGTGTTTGTGACGTCTTGAGTGATAACAGCATTTTTATACATCCTGTAACAAGTAGGAAGTACAAATTTAGAGTCAAGGCAAATTGTAAAACAAGGAACTTAGTATACCTGGCTGTGTGTTTAGCCTGCCCTTCCTTTTATGTTGGCATGACCACTCGCTCACTAAGAGAGAGGGTTAGGGAGCATTTAGCTGCCATCAGGAACAATGAACCAGAGAGAAGTGCCCCAGCTAAACATGTTATCTGTGCAGGGGGAATGCATCATTTTCAATTTAAAGTTATTGAATGTATTTTTCAAGATTTAAGGTTGGGTGACATGAAAAATAAACTGGAATTGAGAGAGTTAGAATGGATTATTGAGTTACAGGCAGAAAAATAACCAGGGTTTAATGATACAACATCGATCAAGCCCTATTTAAAAACAAGATGTTTATAAAATCTGTATATATTGTTCATTTTTACTAAAAAAATTATACTTGTTTTATGTACATACATATTTTTTTCATTGATTTTTTTAATTTTAGTGATGAAATGTTATTTTGTGTAGAAAACTGAGTTAGCATAGCAAGCTGTAGTATGTCTCAGACTAGATACCTATTAATATGCTGTTTCTTTAACCTGAGTGTTAAATAGATGTAATTAATCAATTAACAGCAATTTGGTAGAGCTTAGGAAGTATATAAAGTGGTTTTAGCTTATGTTGTTTCATTCATGGTCTGAAGAAGCATCTGTGATGTGAAAGCGCTAACTGTATTAAAGTTTTTTATATTATTTCTGCCATGTTTCTCCTGCTGATTCATTTTTTTGAAGAAAATTTGTTCAAACAGAAATTATCAAAGAGTACCCCACCCACTTTAACTTTCACCTCTGATCCCTCATATATCCTCCTAATCAACCTTATAATTTTCTCATGAAATGCAAATGCTTGCATTATCCTGCTGATAAAGTCCCAGCTTACTCTGTCAAATGTTTCCTCTGCATAAAGACCCACCAACAACAATGGTATTTACTTACATTCTACTTCTCTCTGGATCATCAGTGTTCTGTTAATGTAAAATGTTTGCCTCCACTCCACAAAACCACATTGATTCATATCTGTAAATTTTGGCATTACTTTTGCCATTCATTTAGCCATTAGACATAAACACTTTATAATTATGATTTAGTACTGAAATGGGCCTGTATGAAGCAGGATCTGGTGGATTTTTACCCTCTTCAGGTATTATAGATACCACTGCTTTCTTCCAGGATGTTGGTACTTCTCCTCCTCTTAAAACACTGTTAAACAAAACCTTCCGGATCTTTATCAGTTTTGTTCCCTCCTAGCTTCCAAACTTCCACAAGAATACCATCTATTCCCAGGGACTTTCCTGTAGATTGGTTATGCATCACAATTTTTATCTCATCTCATCCTACCCTAATTGTTAGTAATTGAGCCTCACCTACCACTAACCTTGGCATATTTAATTTTTCAGTAAACCTTTCCATTTGTATGTTTTCTTGATTTCCACATTACTCTGCTTTATACAGATGTTCATAGAATTTCTGAAATATTTCTAATACCTCTACAGGATCTCTTGTTACCTTCCTTGTTATAGTCTGCCTAAGGTTGGTGGCAGCTCTTTCTATTTTCTGTTGCCTGAGTTGTTTGCTAATAGGTTTTGTGCTCTAGTGTTATTTATCCAAAAACAGTTGCTTGACGGTGCGGCCAGCATGATGACAGGCTAGCAGCACAGGTTTCTTGCTCTGCTACTCTATTTTTGTTTCTGACAGGAAATTTTATTTTTTATAATATTCTAAATCAATTTTTTAACAGAATCAGTTTCCTGATACTACATAGAAGGATATTATATTAAAAAAAATTCTAAATATTTGAATTTTTCCTTTCAAATTATTTGCTTGAAAGGTCTGTCCCAGTAGCTGTGAAATGAGTCATTCAAAGACAATCTCTCAGGACTTGCCTTTAAAGAAAGAACTCCAATCTGTTCTGCCATACAAGAACTTTCGGTACTTACGTATTATCGCAACCAGATGTTCGCGGTAATGCTGTTTGCTTCTTTTTACGGTAAGAAATAGTAATAAACATTTCTAAAGTATAATAACATGTTTTCTGTAATGTTTTTAAGTTTTAGGAATGTTTACCATTCAAACCACTGAGAAAAATAAGTGCTGAAAAAAGGTTCCCCATTTTACTGCCAGCATCTCATGTCATCTAAGCATGTCCCATGCTACTTCATATGCATTCCTTTTCTCGTGCTGTGTTGATGTTGTCAAAGCCATAGCAAACAGGTTTTGGAAAGCCATATAATTATTTACGTTTTTATCTGTACAGTTCTTTACTGAGCAATCCACATCTTCTCAGCTTTGTACATAAAAAAGCATTACAACACCAACTAGACAATCCATATCTCTAGAGCTGTAACACCACCTACCAGAATCAATGCAATTAAAACAGACACTGCACTAAAAATAGAAACAAGCAGTACTGTCCTCTTATAACAAAGTTTAGTAAAGTATGTTTTATTTTTCCTGACAACCTTTCATTATATTGTTTGTAACAGTTTAAGCATTAAATACTTTACCTACATTAAATTGCATGTGTCCCATTTACTCTATACTGTTTGAAAAAAGTGTAACCATTAAATACTTTACCTAAATTACTTTGCATGTGTCCAGTTTCTTCTTTTTAACCAAAACATTCAGTTAAAATAAGCTAAACTTGAAGAATAATTCTTCCAACTTGTGTCCTGTTTCTTATTTTAAGTAATAAGTCCAACAATAGCCAAAGTAAAGCTGAAAAATAATCTCAGGAAAGCACTTAACATCATACAGTAAGTCCCACAGTCCTTTCAGGCCAAATATATGTACACACGCAACCACTGATACTGCTATAACCGCTGAATTCAATTCTCCATGTCTTTACAGCACGCTACCCACAAATCCTAAAATTGTACATTTTAATTGTTTAAAAAAAGCACCATCAATATCCCAGCACACTTTATAACAGTTCACCCTTTCCTACTACAGTTCATTTTAGCTATTTAAGTAAACGCCAAAAACGTATACCGTATTGCAAAATCTGGTTGCGACAATACGTAAGTACCGAACTTTCTTTAAAAATGGACAGAATGGCAAACAAACTTGACAGCTTTAAAGAAAAATGTACCAAACAGATGGAAAATATGCACAATATTTTAAAACAGAAAACTCTGATCTCTGGAATGGAAGATGCCCTTAATGACTAGACGGCTGCGTATCTGAAGATGAAAACAACATTGAATTTCTACTGGGACAGAATACCTTATTACTAAACAGAATTGATGACTTGCAGAACAGATCCAGGTGAAAAAAACTTTTAGTTTTGGACTGCCTGTAAAATTAGAAGGAGAAAATATGGTCAACTTTCTTACTGCCTGGCTTCCTAAGACTGAATTTATCTGAAACTATGTTGCATGATATAGAAAGAGCACACAGGTCTCTAGTTTCTACTTTATCAAAAACTACCTCTTCACTAAGATCAGTTATTAAGTTTTTCTCATCTCAAGACAAGGAGCTAATACTTAAATCAGCCTGGTCCAAATCTATCAAACTGGATGACAAACTAATAAGATTTGATGATGACTATTCCAATGCTGTGATGACCAAAAGGAAAAGTTTTTTTTTTGCCTGTTATAAAATAACCTAAGAAAAGACAGTTTAAGGTGCATTTACTCTTTTCTGCCAGGCTCAAAATATTCTTTCCAAATGAAGTTAGACACTGTCATTTTTAAAAACAAACAAAAAAAATTCTAGATCAAACTGAAGATATAGACTGGAACAATGGTACTTTGAAGAGACAAGCAGAACTAAATACCTGGAAATCCAATGAGAAGAAAAAGAAATTAAAGGACAAACAACTCTTAGCTTTAGGATGACATCGATGTTTTAATAACATTCTTTTTTCATGACAAAGTTTACCAATTCATTTACTGGAAATATAGGTGAAATGAAGGAAACAAGGATTCACTTTTCTGTAAGATAAACAAATGTCACTTTTTCCTGAAGACAATTTCTGTGTTTTAACACTAGGGTTTCACTTTGAAACCTGTCAGTTCTTCTATTGTTCTCTCCTCCCCTGCTAGGGCAGATATACAAAAAATGCTAGAACAGATATACAAGAGAGAGAGAGTGCCAAATAGCTGTAACAAAAAATAAAATGATAACAAGAAGTGTTACAGCATATGTTCTTAAACAGCAGGGAGCAGGTTGGCTTTAACCACTTGTACAGCATTCTTTCTCAGTGTAACATGAATGAAAATTATTTACCGACAGCGGTATTTCCCTCTCACAGAGCAGATTCTAATAAAATGTTTCTTTCCCCTCTTTTTCTCTCAGGAGACAATTTGTACAGAGTTTGTGTGTGTGTGTGTGTGTGTGTGTGTGTGTGTGTGTGTGTGTGTGTGTGTGTGTGTGTGTGTGTGTGTGTGTGTGTGTGTGTGTAAGAAATACTGGATAAAATGTTTTATGCTTCATTTTAATACACATATTAAGTGCAAAATAGTAAGAAGGTGTTAATTAACTTGCACTCTCTGTTACATTTACCTCAAAATTACTATTTTAACACTTGTAAAACCTATTTTTCTCTCTTTAAGTTATATAATACATTTTATAGTACTGTGACACAATACATTATAGAATTCACTATATTATTCAAATTACATTCTGTTCTATTAATTTAAAGAAGGGAAGATGATTATTGTTTATCTCTGTTGATGTCAGCCTCTTGCTTGGTTGACTTGTTCTGCATATGTGGACAATAGATATGCAAATGTTTATGACAATGGTTGTGATGATGATCTGTGCTGGTTTCTGTGTGGATGTGCTTTTTGAGCAGGAAATTAGATCAAATACATGGCGATATTAGAAGCTCATGCTCTGAAAGTTAATTGAAAGTCTGATGCATAGTAAAGGAGGGACTAATATAGCAATAACCCACGCCTGGGTGTGGGTAATGCTGGATTTACCCACGGTTGGCGTGGTTTCGCCCGAGGGACCAAACAAAGCCAACCGTGGGTAAATACAGCATTACCCACACCCAGAAGTGGGTTATTGCTATTATACCATGACATTATTTAAGAAAAGAAACTATTACTTTTCTTAAATAATGGCATAGTATAATGCCTGTTTACTGCCCTTCCGCAGATGTCTGGCATCCGCAGAGTTCTGATGTACTGCGCCTGCGCAGTACATCAGAGCTGGCAAAAGCAACGGAGAAAGCAAGATCTCCGTTGCTTTTTACTGTTAGCTATGTTAAATGGGTTTAACATAGCGAGACAGCTTTAAAATAAGCAACGGAGATGTCCGTTGCTTATTTTAAACTGTCTCGCTATGTTAAACCCATTTAACATAGCTTAACAGTAAAAAGCAACGGAGATCTTGCTTTCTCCGTTGCTTTTTAAAACCTGTCTCGCTATGTTAAATAGGTTTAGCATGAGACAGCTAAAATAAGCAACGGAGATCTCCGTTGCTTATTTAAAGTTGTCTCACTATGTTAAACCCATTTAACATAGCGAGACAGTGTTTAAAAATGAGTTATACTAATGGAAAAAAGTCCGGGCGACCGGACCTTTTTCCATTAGTATAACTCGATTTACAATGTGCACGCTGGCCAATCAGCGTGCATGTTTTGAGGGGATCATGGTATAATATGAAAGTAATAGCATGTTTTCCACAAAATCAGACAAAATTACACAGTCATTTTGATAAGCAGGACATTTATGTGTCTCTGAAAAATACTGTAGTAGGTGTGTTGCCAATCATATGTTATCCCTCAGTACCAGTATAATTCTGGGAACATATTAGTTATTTTAGACGTCACAGTTACTCTTTTATTATTTTATATCTCATAGTATGTTCTAGTCAATATGATGTCCTATTTATAGAAGAGACATATTTTGAAAGATAATTATATATGTAAGTACTCACAAACAGAGATTTTTTTAGAGAAGTTTATTTGTTCTTTGAAATATCATATGTGTCTCCTGTAATATCCAAGCATGTACAATCTTGTAGTTAGAACTGAGTTTAAATAGTTAACTAGCTTGTCACATTATCAGTAATATATAATAGCATATAAGTAATATAGCATGATTTTTATAAACAATGTTACATGTGTTGTCTTTTACCTGTGTTAATCTCTTTTTTTCTCAGAACTGAAAGAAATGATTGGATTTACTATAATACTAGATAGGCTCTTATAAATAGAATAGAACCAAATGACTACAAGAGCTGCTATACTTTACAGTTTATAGATTTTATAGAAAACAAATCAGTGTTTATAATCTGAGTATTATGTATATACTAATTCCTTTTAATTTTGTTAAATAAGCTAGATCTTTCATATATCATAACTTTAGAAGTAGAGTGATGCTAGATACTTATTTGTGGGTAGGTGGTAGTGTTGGAATAGGATTGTTTTTCATACCAGGAGTTTTAAACTCCATGGGGGAAGATGGGAAAGTACAGTGCATGTATAGTAGTTCACAAATGAATTATTTTATTCTGGTGTCTACTATTCTTTATAGAAAGTTTACAGTTAACAGTCTCAATTATCTTATATATATGAGTAAGCAGTTCACTAGATATAATAATAGTTTTTCAGTACCATATTATTTACAAATGTTTGAGGGTATTATATGAAATTATTTTTTCCTATTTTGGTAGTATGGCCAACTTGAAATGCATATCAGTTAATATCAATGGATTAAATAATGGTTGTAAAAGGGGTATTTTATACAATTTTTTTTAAATATTTCATTCCCAAGTTATCTTTTTACAGGCAACACATTTCATAGGTTCATAGGTAGGTACTATGCTATAGGCCCTAGGGCCTATACAAGCCTAGCCAAAAAGGTACCCTGACTTTCGCACCCAAGAAAATTATTTTCCTGTGCCCCTGTTGAGCAGAGCCACAGAGGTGATCCCCGGGGTGAATTTCCTATCTCCCATCCAATCATCAAGATTTTTCTTGAAGAGTGCTAATGAGGAGCCTTGTTTGATATAGATCGGTAGTTTGTTCCAGAGTATGGGAAGTCTCTGGCACAGGAATCTATCCCTTCAGCATGTTCTGCTTATTGTGGTGACAAGGTTTAGGTCCTTAGAGTGTGTAGCTTGAAGGGATTGTGATTTCTTTAAGTGGAGTATGTCCAACAGCTCTGGGTTTGATATAGCTTTGTATGTTAGGCAGAAATCGCCTCTGAGTAGGCGATATGCGACGGAGTAAAGCTGGAGTGTTTTGAGACGGTCTGCATAGGGCATCTGTTTGAGGCCGGTAATCCTCTTTGTGAGGTATTTCTGCCACCTTTTCAGTTGTTGTAGATGTCTTGTGAGGTACCTACCAAAAGGGGTGTTGTACTCCATAATGGGTCTAATGAGTGATGAGTAGAGGGGAACAATGACCTCTTTTTTCCTGGATGAGAAACCTTTTGTGATGAGGTGTGCCACGTAGAAGGATTTCCTGACTACTGTGGCGATGTGATTGTCAAAGCAGAGACTACTGTCCACCTGTGTCCCAAGGTCTCTTATCACACTTTCGGTGTTAAGTAGACTGCCACCTATGTGGTAGCTCATGGGTACAGAGTTTTTATAAAAGGGGATGACAATGCACTTTTTGGCATTGATCTTGAGGCCATGGCTTTGACACCAATCATCTGTCTCAGTGATCCCCTTTTATAGGATGTCCACATCGTTAGGAGTTTCAATTATGGCTCCTAGTTTGCAGTCATCTGTGAACGTCATTAGCCAAAGACCTTCTGTGTTAGCCTGTACTTCAGAGAAGTAGATACCAAACAGGAGAGGACCCAGGACTGAACTCTGTGGTACTCCACATGTCACTGGTCTGAAGTCGGATTTGGAGTCTGCTACTTTCACAGTGTGGGTTCTGTAAGTGAGCCAGTTGGCAACCCATCTTGTGACATAGGGATTTATACCTAGTTTAGTGAGCTTATCTATAATACCACAGTGAGAGATGGTGTCAAAAGCCTTGGCGACATCTAGATAGGCTGTGTGAACCACCTTACCCTCATCTACGGCTTTGGTGACTGCTTCAAAGAAGTCAATCAAGTTTAGGAGACATGATCTGCCTTTTACAAACCTGAACTGGATGGGGTCCAGAGTTTGGAAATTACCAATGTCTTTGTTTATAAGTTCCATGATAATACATTCCATGGCCCTGCAGACCAGGCTTGTTAGGCTAATGGGGTGGTAGTTCCCAGAGTCCATGGTGGCTCCCCCTTTGTGGAGTGGGATAACTGTCACTGTGTGCCATTCAGTGGGCACAAAGCCTGAGGTGAGGCTATGATTGAACATGGTGCTTAGGTGGGGTGCCAGTTCATTCTGTAGCTCATGTAGAACACAGCCTGGGATGTTGTCAGGTCCCATGTATGCTGTGTTCTTTGCTTTGGAGAGTGTGTTTTTTACCTGTGCAGCTGTGATTACAGGAACTTTGCATTCTTCCGGTATAGAGATGGGCCCTTTAGGGGGCGAGGAGTGGGGGTAAAGTTAACACTGAACCTATCTGCCAGGATGTTGGCAATATCAGTTGGTTCTGTATATTTAGTGCCATTGTGTTGTAACTCAGAGCAGATCTGAGTGTTGTCATTGAGATTCTTGACATAGCTATAGAATGCTTTGTGGTTGTCTTTAGAATCAGTGGCAATTTTGTTTTCATAACTAGCTTTGGAGGATTTTATGAGGGATCTCAGCCCCTTACTGAGGCTGACCAGGGAGTTCTTCCAGTCATGGGATTTTACTTTTTTGCAACAGTTTCTTTCTTCTGTTGTAGAGTTTGTTTATGGCAGGGGACCACCAGATTGACTTCCTTTTTTTTGGAGGATAGCATCTTGGTTCTGTTAGGGATAGCATGATCCATGCACTCATGTAAGTGCTTATAAAGTGCATTTGTGTAGGATTCAGCAATCGTACCTTTATTGTCTGTCTGCATGGGTGTTGTGAAGTTTGCCACTTCTGTCTTAAGAAGCGTGAAGTTGGCTTTGGAGAAATTCTTTACAGTGGTTTCCCTAATGGGGAAACACTATTCTGTATTGACTAGCTTGTATTATAAACAAAAGAGAAGAGGGTGGCTATTTTATGGAAAAATTCCTTGCCTCTACCTAAAATCCTGAATACATTTAGTGACGAAAAAAGCATGTTTTATTCAGTGACTTTAGAGATGATTAATGTCTATTGGATACCTGGACTGGGAATACAAACAGTTAAACAACAGTTGGGGGAAGTAATACGTATTTCAAAGGGAAACATTATTTTTGTAGGTGACTTTAATTGTATTTTATCTGACAAGGATACCAACACTAGCTGTAAAAGGAAGAACCTGCCTCAGTTAAGGCTTTGATAAAGTTCACTGACCTATATAATATGAGAGATATAAATGAGTTTTCAGTATCAGACTCACTCTTCTTTACACATTTCTCACACAGGCATGGGACACCATCATGAATTGATAGAGTATATATTTCAAATGACATCACTATTAGAATATATAATGTTAAAGTAGTCTCTTGCCCACTGTCAGATCATAACGTGATAACATTTGAAGTTATATTGTATCCTAGTAACTACATCCCAATTAAAAGGGTTCCTGCATATATAACCAAGATGAAAGACTTTAAGGAGATCATAGGTTCATAGGTTAGTACTAAGCTAACTGCCCTTGCGAGCCATTTTAAGCCTAGCCAATTATCCCTTGTGAGACTCAAACCCTTTACCTTGTGTTTGTAAGGCAAACACCTTAACCATTAGGCCACCCTCCCAACCTTCTTTAATATTAATTTAAGATCTTTAATAAAGACATTCAAACTTGTATTGAAATTAATCATACATTTAACACCTCAGAGATTTTTGTATGGGACTCTTTAAAAGCATACCTTTTTGGCAAAATTACAAGTTGGTATGCAGAAAAAAGAAAGAAACAATGGGAAAAAGAATTGATTTAGAGGAGAAAACTGATAAATTAAAATTAGTCAAAAAGGAAATAATAAGAGAAGAAATAAATAGCTTAAACAGTAAATATTTAGAAATTTACAACATAAAACTATGATACATTTAGAAAAGATTAAAATAACTAATTATTTTATAAATGCTAAAGCCATGCATAAATTGGCTACTAGAAAAAAATGATTGTTAAATCTAACAACATCAAAGAATTATACTCCTCTAGTAGTAAACAGGGGGTTACTGAAATAGAAAATATTCGGGATATTTTCTGGTCTTATTTTAATAAGATTAATTAACACAAACCAACAATCGATACACAAGATCTATTTAAAACTTTTATAAAAAAATATACTGAAAATACACTGTCAGAGGATCAAATAAAAATAACTGACAAACCTATATCAATGTCTGAACTCAAGATTCAAATTAATAAATTAAAACCCAATAAGGCACCTGGAAATGACAGTATAAAACCTAAACTATACAAAATGATGACTAAAGATGCTTTGAGTATTTTACTAGAGGTATTTTCAATAGTTAAAGGACTTAAGAAGGTACCACCATCCTGGAAATACCTAACAAGGACTCAATATAATGTTCTTCATATAGACCAATTTCATTATTAAATGTAGATTATAAAATATTCATGGCAATCTATACCTCTAGAATAAAGCAATTTTTTCCAACGCTGATAAACAACAAACAGATTAGGTTTAAAATGAACAGGAAACACTTATGATAATATCAAGAAAATACTATCAATAATTGATTATACTAATAATTCAAAATTCAAAAAATAACTATCTTTGATTAGTCTGGATATCAATAGTGCATTTGATTCAGTTAATTGGGAGTACCTACTATTTGTACTGGAGCAATGTAGTTTTTGAAACAATTTCTTACATTTAAAATTCTCTATGAAAACATCTTTGCATACATTAAGATAGGCTCATATACTTCCCAATCAATCATGGTTATTAAAGGTACTAAACAAGGTTGTCTCTTGTCCCATTGTTTTTTTACTTCAGTCATGGAACCTTTTGCAAATTATATAAAACCAAATAAAAACATCAAAGACATACTAATAAATAATGATTAATCCCCAAACACAATTATTTGCAGAAGACATCCTATTAACTTTGACTGATTGCAATTCTTCTCTTATTGCAGTATTCCAAGCAATATAAATATTCCTGAAGAGATTGGGACTCAGTTTTAATGAGAATAAAACTAAAATACTATATTTTAATTATAACATTAATAAACTAGGTAAGAAATTACATAAATACATTGTGAAAGATGGTAAAATCACTTAGGGATAATCTTGCCTCATAAGCAAGCATACTTGTAACCCTCATAAATTTTGGGTTGCAGTGAACAACATCCTTCAGCCTGGAAAGATCCAACCCCCCACAAATACAGATGGCACAAACTGAGAAATAGCCACCATCTTTAAAGACTACTTTACCACCTCTATAATCAAACTTATAAACAATTCAAATACTCTCAACCCACCACAAACCTCTAAAGCCAGTTATAACACCCCCCTCTTCTCCATCAAACCAGTTGCAACCATCATCATTCAAAAATACTTATCCAAACTCAAAGCAACCACCCTAGCAGCAGATAATCTTCCCACTGAATACCTCCAACTTACATCCCAAGCCATAGCTTTCCCCATCTCACTACTAATAAACAGATCTGTCAAAGAAAAAACTGTCCCATACTTATGGAAGACCTCAATCATCATTCCCCTTCACAAATGGCCCTTCTACTGACCTCTCCAACTACCGTTCCATTGCAATCCTATCATCCCTATCAAAGAGCTTAGAAAAGTGTATCCACCACCAACTTGTATCCTACCTTTTCTCTAACAATCTCCTCTCCAAATCCCAACATGGATTCCATCCATCCCACAGTACCACCACTGTCATAATTAACTTCACCAACATTATAAACTCACTCAGGAACCAAGGCAACTTAGTCTCCACTACCTTCCTAGATCTATCCAAAGCATTTGATACTGTTTCCCATAACAAACTTCTAAACTATCTGACCTTAACATCAATAGCCCCTCCATACTCTGGTTCCAGAGTTACTTAGGCAACTGACAACAGTCTGTAAAATGGTTTGACTCTTTATTGCCCACTCCCCATCACACTTGGAATCCCACAAGGTTCTATTTTATGCCCCTTGCTCTTCAACATCTTTATAAATCAACTTCACTTGGCCACAACAAAAGCAGACATAGTCCAATACGCAGACAACATGACCCTTATCTGCTCAGCCTGTAATATCCAGCTCCTCCAGCAAAAAGCCCAATAATCCTTTACAAAAATTGAAAATTGGATAAATAAGACACTACTACTATTAAATCCCAAGAAAACACAACTTGTGCTATTTCACCAACCAAAGCCCAGTGACCCCAACTTCTCTATACTCTCAAACACTAAGACTATTCTAAGACTTACAACTGACCCTCAACTAAAATGCAATAAATATATCTCTACATCTATCTCCAACATTCACAACAAACTAGGCACCCTTTATTGCCTCCAAGGAACAAATTGACATTGCCAGAACTCACCTTCTTTCCACACTACTTTATGCATCCCCAGTACTTACAAACATCAATAAAACCAACCTAAACAAACTTACTGCATTCTATAACAAAATAGAAAGGTTTGCAAATAATGCCAAATCTTGCTCTCACCACTTCCAATCCCTACAAATATTACACTGGCTCCAATTCCCCAACATACTGCACTACCACCAACTTAACCTTGCCCACCAAATATTATACTATCCAGAAAAAATTCCTGCCCTATCTGGTCTCCTAAACTTTTATACCTGCAACAGATCCTTAACATCCAGCAATAAAGCACTGATCACTGCCACCCCCTGCAAAAATAGCTCAGGGTATTTTCTTTTCCCCAACGTTGTTGCAAACATATGGAACACCCTGCCTCCAGACCTTAGAATGCAAAACCAAACTTTGGCATTCAAAAACCTCATTAAAGCTTACCTCTATGGTAACCACCTTTGTAACTGCAACCCACCCTGCTGAAATTACACCAAGTCCTAGAGTTTACCTTATAGCACACCACACGGTTACTCCCTTATGCTCTGAGTTTCACCAACTTGCCTAACAACAAATGATATCTGTACATATTGCATATATAGCTACAACCGGGCTTACTGTACATGTTGTATATATTGTTAAAACCTGAAAATATTTTGTTACAATATGTTCTAGTACACTGAGTAAGACTTTTATATAAATTCAATCTATGTTTCCTATTATGCTACTGTAAAATTCTTTCTCTTCATCTCATTTTATACTTTTGTAGCCAATTACTGTCATTATTTTTACTTTCTGTAATGCCTGGAACTTTTCTCTCCAGGACTCCACAGAAAACAGACACCAGTTGTCCAGCTGGACTATCCTGGTAAACACATATTAAATAAATAAAATAAATAAATAAAAATAAATAATATTAAATATATGACAATCCTTAATTATAATAATAACTTAAATTCCATAAACAAACTCTTAATAAATAGAATATTTTTTTTACTATATGAGAGAGACTCTTCTTAATTAAAATGATTATCCATCTTAAAATTCTATATAGAATACAATCTTTATTCCTTCTACTCCCCCTAAAAATAAAAAAGAGTATAATTCTTTGTTTCTGAGATTTTTATGGTTTCCTAACAAGCCTAGATTGGCTTTAAACCATCAGATTAGAGACTGGACATCTGGTGGTATTGGCCTTCCAGAGTTCGAATTATATTCCTTATCCTCAATTGTTAAGACAATAATTTCTTGGCTAAATATAACAATTAAAATGCCAAATGGAAATATATTCAGGGAGGCATTTGGTGTAAATCCAATAATTTAACAAAATCATATCATATTAAAATAACTACTAATACATTTCACTGGTTAGTAAAAGACTATTTTATAGAAAAAACAAACAAGTTCACACTTATTATATTAATACAATAGTAACCTCCTTTAAAATTTTCATTTTCAGGAGCCCTGAATATAAAGCACGGATTTTCTTTGCATTTCCAATTGTCTACACCTAAAATAGTATTAATGTATTTAATTTAACAGCAATAACTTAATTAAAAGACAAATACCTGTAAAACTGATATCAATTACTAGACCATGGGACTTTGCAAAATGTTGACCATATCATTAATAAGTTTGAGTTAAGCAAAGACATGTGGTTAGAAACATGTGGTTCAAAACTGTAGACAATTAGTTGAGTGTAAGATTAATCTAAAGCATCCAATAGTTAGAAATTTTTTCCCCACATTCATTGATTTACTCATTATTCTAATGCACCAGAATATAATTAGAAAGGGACTTCTATCTAAAATATATAAGGTATGTTAATCAACAGTATGTCACAGAGAAAGCTATTGGTATTATTTTAGACTTGTTAATAATAACTCCCCGAGTAAAGTTGATAAAAAAATAATACTCCAGTCTTCTAAACAAGCTACTTCATCACTAAGGTGGAAGATATTCTCTTGGAAGTTCTTATATAGAACCTTTATCACACCACATAAAGTTGAATTGATGTATAATAAAGACATAGGATGCTGGAGATGTAAAGTAAATGTTAAGGCTGACTGGCAATATATGTTTTATGATTGTATAAAACTTAAAACATATTGGGATAATACAAATTATCTCTTACAGTCTGCTTTTAATGATAAATTTATGCTGCACAAATCTCTCATTTTATTTAACACACATATTCCCACTTGTGTCATGAAAATAAAATATCCTCTTTTATGGAGCATCTTAACATTAGCAAGAAAAGTCCTCACCAAGAATTGGAAGAATCAGACTACTCCTACTATGAAGGAATTTGTACATTTGGCAACTGAAGTTTGTCATCTTGAACTTATTACGACCAAGACAAGAACACCTAGAATCACCTCTTCGTATAATATATGGTTGAAATTCAAAGAACTGCTAGATAAACAGACTTTAATAACTAACTACCAACTACTCTTATCACATTTATTTTTCTGTTTAAAAAGCTTTGTTTTATAATAGACACCATTGTAAATAGTTATTTTAGTTTATTATTCTTTTAGATACTTATTTGTTTTTTAGTATTTCTATTATCATATATTAATGTTTTGTTAAAATTTTCAATAAAAACAATTGAGAAAAAAACAGTTGCTTAACAGAAATCTTTCTAAACTCATGTATATCATCGAGGTAGTCCCTTGTTTTCTGCTTAGTATTCTGCAGTTGATCCTCTTGTTCTGTGAGATTCCACCTGTTCTGCAATACTTTAATTTTAAACTCCACTTTTTTATCCCACTCTCTAGCTATATTTTCAGAAGTAATTTCAATCTTTTCAAGTAGCTCCTGAAAAATCTCCACTATCCATTCCTCAAATTCGTGAAAGTGCCAGTGTCTCATTTTTATTTCATTACCCTGTGTTTTTATTTTAGTTATTAATGGCCATGATATGAAATAGTTATTGGGTGCATATCAAGACCTTCAATTAAATGTGCATGTTCCTTTGAAAGGTAAATTTTGTCTAGTCTAGCCCAGTTTTTATATCTTGAGGATTAATATGTAAATTTACGCTGAACTCCTATTTCTGAATCCACGTCTTCCATGCCAACTATTTTCATAAATTTCTTCAAAATCTACCCTCCTTTGCTACCCCAGACACATCTTCACTGCTGCAAATCAAGTACCAGTCCCCACCTATAAGTAATATTCCTTGTTGGAAACTGATTATTTCTCCAGAATTTCCTTAAGCTTCATTATAGCAGTTTTAGGTGGAATATAAATACATGCCAGTATAATCCTCATCCCTTGTCAGTAGCCCCTTAGCACTACAAATCTGCCATTATTATCTTTTTTATTCTCTTCTATCACTAATGGAACTCCTCTTGCAATTAATATAAGTATTCTTCTTTTCCCTTGTCCCAGATATTAAACTGAATAACCATCCTGAAAACCTTTCTTTATCAAATTCACATGTTCAGTTTTTTCTAAGTATGCCTTCTGTGACAGAGTTATTTGCACACCTACATTTTTAATATAGTTCACTATTCTTTCTGTTTTGTATTTATCTGTGAGGCCATTGCCATTTAAAGACATTAAAAAGCATCATTGTATTTAAAAGTTATTATTTCCACCTATGATGTATAACTCCTTTTTTTTAAATGTTTAGTTCCCGCTGTTGTGTTACACGCATACACTGTTTGGCAGGTTGAACTTTTATATAGTTGTTTCTTGTCATATCCATTTGAGCCTATTTCACATCTAACAAAACTTTTTGTTTTATTGAAAGCCCCCCAAAAAACAAACAAGCAAAAAAACAAACAAACAAACAAAACCCACTACCCCTAAAACCTTTTAATTTAATACTAACACGCAAAACTGTGTACATCTTCAAATATTGAAGTTTTACCCTCCTAATAGGAACAAATGTCCCTAACTGACAGCTACACTCATAGACCTGAGTTAATTAAAAGAGAGGTTATCTATGCTAAGGCGCATGGTGCAGCCTGTGCTTCTACTAAGTGATAACTGGTTTTGTCTTATCTTTATAGCTCTCCCAGCTGGGAAAACCCCTGAATGCTTTCAGTGAACATTATCTCCTAGCCAGTTTCTCCCCCCCTCCCCAGCAAAACACTGTCTACCAGACTGTAACCAATTTCTTTTTATCAGATTGTCTCCATGGAGACATGAGAACTAGGCATCCAATTTCTCATTTGCAGATCCTCTTTATGGAGGCATGAAAACCAGACAGTCTATTTCTCTTTATCAGATTGTTTCCATGGAGACACGGGGTCCAGATACATAATTGCTATTAAGCATACATTCATTTGCTAGAAAAAAAGCCTCATAACATTCAATATTCTTTTTTCATTTACTTGCTTTCTCTTAAAACTTATTAAATCAATCTAAGGTCCTTAATCCAGTCATTCTCCTATGCAAGAATGAGAAAAAAACACACTATTTTTTCTTTTGTCATGCACTTTTAAACATGATTTTTTTTACATTGGCATTCCTACATTTCTTAAAACTGAACAAGAAGAAAGAGAGAAGGGAAAAAGAAATGAAAAAAAGATCAGCAGCACCTATTTACAATCCCCATTACACTTAAAATAACTGAGAAAACTTTAATTGATAGCATGCAAGGGAAAACCATACATCACAACATTAGTTATATCAAGAAAAAATGTTTTCTTTACTTACAGTTAACTTTTTCCCCTCTTCCATCCCCAAAGCATTTTCCAAATATTAATGACATGAGGTAGGGGATATGCTGTAGAGTCCCCCAGAGGTCCAACAAATTCTGAAAAATTCCAATATTTCCAGGTTTTCTTGTTCTGACATATTTTACAAATATAATTATTGCATTGTAATCCCACATTCTTACTGGTTTTAATAATGTTCATCTCCATCTCCCAAACCCTGTCTGTGCTTCATTTTCAGCATAGTCTCTATTATTCTAGTCAACTCTCATGGTCCCTTTCTTCTCTCCAACATTTTCCATTTAAACAGTGGGAAAGGTTTCACAGGTACAATCTCTCTGTGGTCTTTATTACCAGAAAAACAAGAAGCAGAATCTCCTGTTTCAAACCTCACTTTTTGCTGGACAAACTTTTGTGTTTTCTCCTTAGCATGTACTTCCTAAAAAAATATTTTGTTCTTCCATGGAAGAATACCTTGAAGTCAACTGGGTACAGCAGTTTGAATCTCACAACTGCATCTCAACATTTCCTGAATAGTGGAATGAATTTATTCCTCTTCTGCCTGGTGTACAATGAGGAATCATTCTCCAGAAGCACTCTGCTGTCTCTACTTTTAGTATTTTGTCCTTCTGCCACAGTTTTGTCAGAATCAACTCTTTCTGCTGGTAGGATTGCATCTTTACTATTAAAGGTTTAAGTTGCTTTCTCATAGCCAGGTTTGGAGCATACACACAATGTCCCCTTTCAGCTAACAACTTAAGCTGTGGAATATCAGCCCATTTGCTTATTTGTGCTTTCACAAAATTAATGCAGTCTGTTCCTTCCAGCTTCTCTGGTATAGCTGAAAAACTCAAGTTTTCCCTACATGCTCTGTCCTCTAATTGTATTATTTTTGGAACATCTCTTCCTGAGCAGTCTCATATTCATCCAGCCTTTTCTCATTTCAACCTCTGATTTTTACAGCTTTATCACCTCATCTGAATATCTGTTTTTTCCAGACTTTTGTTTGTGTTGATATACTCCATCAATGTTTTGTTTACTTTAACCAGGTCTTTGTGCAGTTGTCTTGTATCTTCCCATAGGTTACTGGAAATCATGTCTGGAGGTTGCATTGCTTTTTGTTGAACAGCTGCAGAACTTTCTCCAGTCAGTGTTACTTCCTCACTTTTTGTAGCTGATTTTTTTTTTCAGATGCTCTGCATTTCTTTTTTCCCAGCATCCAAGCACTACACTGACTAGCCAGTTACTGAAATTTACTCAAACACAAACATCTACTGGCCTTCTCTGTTGAGTTTCTGTTTTTACACTAGGAGAGCTAGAGTTAAGCGGTTACTCAATGTGCAGCCATCTTGGAAGGTCAATAAATGCTTATTTATGCTCATGAAAATGACATCTTTGAATCCCTGTATGTTATTCTGTTTATATAGTTATGCCTTGTAATGTAGGTATTGATTATTTCATTTTGATGCTCACAGAAATTTCTAATTTTTTACTATAATAAGACTAACTTCTCACTTACATGTCTTGAAGCAGTGTTAAAGTATAATTTCTTTACATTTGATGACCAGTTGTTTCAGTAAATGAAAGCTGTTACTATGGGGACATCTATGGAATCTAGTTTGCTATCCTAGTTTTAGGTTACTGAACATAACACTTTTTTACATCTGTTCTTGTTGACGAGACATTAACATGTATATACACTTTATAAATGACATTATATCGCCTCGGGATCCTTTACAACTTGAAATCTTTGTTGATTATTTGAAAATTAAAATATTTTAATTATCAGTCATGACAAGTGATGTTTTTGTTTTTTGACTTTATGATTTGCAAAGACTTAATATCATAAAGAAGTTTTAATAAAATTCCTAAAAAGGCCTGCTAGTAATAATTACTTGTATTTTTAAAATATGTCTCCATCATATACTATGTTTTACATTCCAATAGGACAATTTCTTAGTTTTAATAGACTATGAATGAGGTTCAGTTTGCTCAAGGGTCGCACTGACAAATCTCTTTAAAGAAAAAGGCTACCTTGAAGGACACCTCAGAGATTTATTAGATAAGGTGACAAGTTTAAGACCTTCAGTATCAGTCGGAGGAAATATCAGGACACCATGAATTTTGAGCAGGGTGGTAATCAGTGTGGTTTCACCATAGCAATGGTTCTGGCATTCAGTTAATGAAATGAAATGTTTGAATATGACATGATGGACAACTCCTGCATGTCTTCGGATAATTGTATTAATACTTATTCTTATAGGACCTGCAAACAGTGCAGGTGGTTTTCTAGTAGTCCCTATGTGGATATAATTTATAATATCCATGGTTACTACACTTTACATTCAGATACATAAACAAAATTTGCTGTTTTAACTTATTGTGGGCATTCTATACAGAAAAATTAGGAAATAGGTTATTAAATGATCTATATAAACATATGTATGTCATTAAAATAAAAAAAAATGAAAACAATGCTCTCTGAGTTATAGTTCAACATGTGCTGGTTTTAAGAAATGCATTTTCCATGTCACAATGGATAGAAAGGGTGTGGACTAGGAAAATAACCTTTCTTATGGCAGCCCCTTTTTCATGCTACCATATTGCCAAGTTTTAATTAAGCTGTTTAATATTAACTCACTCAAGCCTAAAACACCTTTATTGTATACTTCCAGTTCACAACCACACCTCCTTATCTGCACGGAGAAATTAATCTTTACCACATATTATTCATGTTTTCATATTATGTTCATATTTTTATAACTGAGAGACTTACATTTTGTTGAGGTTTATGGTGTGAAACACCAGTGTGGGAGGCAGGATAATTCAATGAAAATGTTGGTTTTGTATCATACTATATTGAAAATATTACTAGCTGCTTGTTAGTAGTTATGAAAATAAGCAATATTTTCATATGTAAAACTGTTGCATGACATTAAATGAAACCTTATATATTGTTGAAGAAAACTGAATTTAATAACTGAAGTGTAAGTTGTACACCTTGAGATCAGTATTATTTGTATTGCTAATTATACAAATAAACATACATTTTCATATTTTAGTAAATATCTCAATAAACATGGAATTATAGAGGAATTTATTGTCATGTGAAAGGTTTTATCTGGTTAACACAAATGTTCTAACAGTAGATCTATAGGTTGTGTAGTTTTCAATGTATGAAAATATGTCTGTAAAAGTTTAGAAAAATATAATTTGGGATTTCTGCTGTGCTGACTAGGGTTTATTTGTCTACATCTGTTAAATAGTAAGTACACTAGTCCAAAGATCCTTTTCATGCAATGACTTGGGCTCAACAGGTAACAAAATAGTTATTGTAAAAATAAAATGCAAAACTGTCGATGAAAGGTGAAATAAAATTAAGCATCAAGGAACGTTATTACAAAATGTAGCCATGCCTCTCATCTGCTGCACTTCACACAGAGCATTCTGACTTTAAAAACATAATGCAGTGGCTGCTTCGCTTTGAGTGATAGCAGCTCCTGTTTATGCTATACCATTGGCTTATTTACAGCAAAACACTGAGCCAGTGAAATGTCCTGAATTGCTTTATTCAGTTATTGATTCAATCATTGGTATTCTTTTGTTAAACTTTTCTCTCATGGTAATTATCCTGTGATTATTTCAGTTGGCATAATGGTTAAGGTGTTTACCTCCCAGACCCAAAGTGCGGGGTTTGATTTTCACATGGGGTAATTGGTTAAGATTAAAATGGTCCCCAAGGGCCTAGTATTAAAGCTTGGATTAGCATAATGGTTAAGGTATTTACCTCAAGTACACAGAATACAGAGTTTGATTCTCGCCTTTGAGGGAAATTTGCTTTCCAGGGGCATTGGGTGCTGACTTGTTGAAACATGGGCTAAATTCTTGGCTAGGCTTATAAGGGCCTCAGGGCCAATAGCCTAGTAACTTTTTCTGATCCTATGATCTATGATCCTATTATAATATGTTACAGTATTTATGGAAAAGACTATGAATGCAATGAATATTATCATTGTAAAGAATACTTCTTACTGATAACATCAATATTTGTACAATTTCAATGTTTTTTAATTATCCACAAAATATTTACATTGGTTTATCTTATGCTTTTTAAGTTTGTTTTTCAGAAAATGCTCTGAAATGCAAGATGTGTGTAGACTGCTAGAGATGTGACGTTCTACATCGTATAAGTATTTATGAGTTAAATGCATTTTAAAACAAACACAAACATGATTACAGTGATTTTAGAGCCCGCAATAGTGTCTCAAATTTTATTGGATGTTTTAGATCAGATGAGTCAAAGATGTGATTTCTTTTAATCTGTATATTACTTCTGGTACATTTTTCCAGAGTACTCTGGTGAAATTTTCCTACAAAGAATGAAAATGCTCATTGGTTCCCAGTGTGTCAGTTACTACAATAAATTTTATTTTTCATCCTGATCAAGTACCCAAGGTGTTTTTATTTCATTCATATGTTTATTCTAACATAAATTACGTATGTTTGGCATAGCCTCCTCCAAAAAATGCATTGCCTGTGCATCCTCCAGGGCACAAAACATATTGTTTTAACCAGATTAAAGTGATTTTAATTTTCTCTCCAAGCTAAATGTATGGAGGCATGTAAGCATAGCACTGATATTGCCATCAAAGTGACTTCCTAGAAGGGATAATCTATTGCTAAAATCAAATAAATTACATTTCAAAATATGTATTTGTGTTAAACATAATACAACTTTGTTATCATAATGCAGATATTCATTCAATACCATTCTAAACTCATTAAACCTCTCTCATAACTTAGAGTTAACATTTAAGTTAGAAAGAAATGTATTTTTATAATGGAGATAAGCTATTGTTTTAGCCATCAACACCTTCAGTACAAAGTTCAAAAAGTTTGCTAAGGCTTCAGTTGCATAGTTCCAAGCTGTAACGATCTGCACCTGTAGGAGATCTAAAAAACTTTTGTGTACTTTTTGACAACTATAAAAGACCAGCAAGATGGGGGTCTTAATACTTAAATATTTGTTAATTAATTTTGCATTTCCTTGGATAGCATATCATCGACCAGACATATATAAATTTCAGAAATGCACAACGCACAGTTATGAAGATATCTGAACTAACTCAAATTGATTATTGTTATGGAGGGTTTGACTGCTGTTCCTGTTGCTTTTGCTTCTGGTAGTTTGAATTTGAAAGATAGTACTTTTACTGAAATGTCCAAGCCAATCCACTCTCTTCTTTGGAGAAGCATAGAAAGCAATGAACACTTGTGGAAATATTTAAGGAGATGGTGGAGAACTGTCTTAGAAACTGTGGATAAACAAATACTGCTACAGAATATATAAGTCTGCAAGGCAGTGGATGCTTCTTCATATGCTTAAAAAATGAACAGTTGTCTTTGTAACAGTGAGGGCTTAATTTTATTTTCAACCATGAACTGGTTGAGTCAGTATTCTGCTATACTTTTTTTTTTAAATTTTCGTTAGAAATGTAAACCTAGAAGTTATTGCTTGCTGCTCATCTGTCCATCACTGAGGCCATCTGATTTTATTCAACAAAATCATCCTGCTATCAGTTTTTTGCCTGTGTGAGAGGTCGATATTTTGATTTTCTCTCTAGAAAGGCATTAATAGTCTCAAATGAACTGAGAGTGTTAAAAGAACTTGATATCAAGTAACTGACAGACAGGGGAGAGCTGTAATTATAAATATCCAAAACACAACAGAAAGGCTGTATTTCACATGGTAGTGAAACTGAATGCGTACACTGAAGTTAGTTATTCTTGGCTTTCTAAAATCTCTAATTATGATGTACATCTGACAAATGATATGCTATTTGTTCGAATCTTGCCAGAGCATCTTCATAAACATTTACTTATTAAGACTTCCCATTTTTACATTCTCTTTTGGTCTTCTGAAAATGCATAAAAGTCAGACCCCCCATTTGAAACATTTCAGTTAGCAACTGTATATTTGAAGCCACATCAGACATTTTTGTGCTTTATGTTGAACATGTTGGTTACATGAACAGGTTATTGGCATGATACAAAGGAATTTCTTTCAAGTTGATTGATACCATTACTGATAAAGGTGACTTGTTTTGTCTTTGTGGACACTGATTCTTTATAGATCAGTATTAGCCACAAAGAAGGTTTAATAAATTTGGAATGGCTACTTAAAGAATATTCATATTATGAGGCATTTATCTTGTCATGCTTATATTTAACATTATGTATGTGATTTTTTTTTCAAACATGACCTGTTTAATAATTGATTCTTCCTTCAGCAAACAGATTAATTGAAGGGGATTCCAAAGGCATCCTCATCTGACTGTGCACATTAGCTTAGAAAGAAAATGAAAAATTTTAGCTATATCAGCATGCATTTTTGTATATAAATAGATGCTCTATTTTTCTTTAGAGATGAGGCTATGACACTTAAGCCATTGTTATTAGCATTAAAGTATTGCTATTCCCTTTTACACTGTGTGTGTGGTAACAAAATATGTAATTTATTTTCTTGACAACTCTTTATATAAGTATATAGACTCCGGATGATTGGAAAGTATGTTGTTTTTTTAACCAAAAAAAAAAGAGCAATTTATTTCTACCAGAAAAGCTGCCACTTGGTGCATGTCAAATGTAATAGCCCTCACTGGTATTTTTAAAGATGATAATATAACACGACTACTTGCAATGACAGAACTATGGCTTTGAATATTGAAAAACAATATTTTCTGGAACATGATTATTCAGAGTCCTTGTTTGACCAACTTTGGAGCAATGTTTCAGAAAGTGCAAAGAAAGATGAAATACATCTCTGCTTATATTGTAAATTGGATTAAAGTAAAATCTTTTGAGTACAGTGGACTCTTGCACCCATTTTATGAGTCCATAAGATTCAGCCACCAATAACATCAAGAATATCATATGAAATAATTGGGATATTTTGGTAACTGACAAGAAGGTTGCAGAAGCTTTTGGCTCATGTCCTAAATTTAATTATAAATGGAGCAATAATTTAAAATTAATTTTAATTTGCTTTACTAAGCTGAAAATGCACAAACATGAAACCTCAAAACCACAAAATTTAAAACCACAAACGTCACAAAAACAATACACCACACAAACAAACACAAATACACCTACCTCTCAACACTACAACAAACCAAACCAACACACATGAACACAACAAAACTAACACACACACACACACACACACACACACACACACCCTTGCTATAAACAGGGGGCAAGCCCCCCTGCACCCCCGAGGTGGGGGGTTGCACTCCCACACCCCCCTACTTATATATACTAACTCTGAGGTCGCACTAAAAACTGGAAGACAGCAAACCCACTACCACACATTCTACACCCTCCTTACACAAATACACATCACATACATACAAACATGACCACCCTCAACACTTACACACACACAGACACACAGACACACACACACACACACACACACACACACACACACACACACACACACACACACACACACACACAAACACACACACGTACCTACATAGCCTAACCCACATGTAAAACTCCCCAACACACTTAACCCTCCCCAAAACCCTTAAAAAATTACACTTCCCAAATGCGCCATGACCACTGCAGGTTTGAAATTCCCATATTCGACATTTTGAAGATTCACGCAACTGCAGATTTGGCACTTTGGTCTCGAAATACTGAAATTTGATATTTCAGTATTTCGAGATTCCAAAGTGAACCCCATAGTACAAACAGTGGGTCCCACCAATGACATGTGAATCTAAATTATTAAGAAGCAGCCAGATGATGTTCATATTATGTTAATCTGTTGAAAGTTGCTCAATAGTAAAGACATATTTCTGATCCAGAAAGAAAACAAATAGTTGGATTTATTATATTAATATAAATGTATACCTATTTATATACCAAATATTTCTGACATACTAGTTAAAGATGTTAAAACTCTGTTTAATGCCCCAAAATGTAGCAAGGGTGGGGTGAGGGTGACAGTTGTCCTGGGTGCAGAGTGTTAGTGGGCATGATTGAGAAGTGCAGTTCCTACAGTTTTTGTTTTTGCCTACATTTCTGAATGCCGGTACAGAAAGGCACTTCAGCGCTTCATGTGTATTAAGCTATAGCAAGCCAATATCAGCTTGCAGCAGCTTAAAAAATGCAGTTTCACTTCACTTGAAAATCTGTGGTCAGGGAGCGTGGATCTAGCTGTAGGAAGCTGATCGGTACAACTGAACCAATTGGTTTGATACAGTAGAGGCCAAAATCTATTTCTCTGAATTTTTTACTCTCTGCTTGAAGAGCTGAGGTTGTGTAGCATTAATTTGGGGGCAGGCACTGTGTGCTAAATGTACAGTTATGGTTCTGGTAATGCCTATTTAGTTTAGTCCTGCTCATGAACTGATCTTGTTGGTCTTGTAGTAACCTTTACAACGACTGTTCTTCCACTGATATACTACTTACTAGCGCACCTTACATAGTAAGCTCCTTACTATAAATGCCACATTTTCCTTGATTTTTTTACTGATCACTTTTACCAACTACGTTACTGATTAACAATATCTTTATTATTAATATACCAAAGAATCATTGTATTGCTACTTATTTGAAAGAAAATTCTGTACCTCTTTTTTTAGTATCTTGTGTATATTCTGCAGCACTGTATAACAATTTCTACAACTGTCAATTAATTAAAAAGTCCATTGTCAAGTATTAACAGTCATTTCCTGTCTTCCATGCCTCTCATACCTCTCAACCTCTTAGCACAAGAAATCTGGACAAAGCCTTAAATCGTGAGGGAACAAAGGCCCAAAAGAGGGACATATTTTAAATATTGATTTTATAAACTTAGAAAGTTGCTAGAATAACCACATCTGGTGTAAGTATGCTTTTTCAGAATGATATAAAGTCCAAAACTCAAACATATGTCTTTAGTGACTTCAATCCTCAGTGATTTGCCAGAAAACCACTAATTTTATGAAGAGTAGGCCAAAAATATGAGTTAAAAATGTGGACGGTTGAGAGGTATACTGTCTTCTACTGTGTCTTTGCCACACAGCCCAGGTTGTGGCTGAAAATGGTCCTTAGACCAGTCCTCCTACCTGGTTAAAAGAAGTAAAATAAATAAACAGAAGAAGAAGGAGGAGGTGAGATACAAGAAGGTGACAAACCTGCACCTGTAAGTGATGGGTAAGGAAGGTGGGTGTGGGGCAGTGGGTCTGTATTAGGTGGCTCAAGGGTAATATGTAGGAGATGGCAAAGAAGTACAGAAAAGGTTTAGTAAATGTCTTTACTTCAGATACTTTGTCACTAAGAGATTAGGGGCTCCTAGAATTATAAAGGGACTTTGATTTGAATGTGTGTGGAACACTGAAGTGGTTAGATGATGATTTTTTTTATAGTTTAAAAATTGTACTCAGGGTACTGTCTCTGTGGAAGGGGCATTCCAAGGGTTGATGAATTGCTTACACTAAGGGTTTCATCACCTCAGCATTGTTGTTATTGATTGAAATAGGGGGCTGAACAGTACTGTAGTCAATATTTTTTTAATAATTAAAAGTGCACTTAAGGTTTACAAAAATGAGACTGAGCACCAAAAGGATAGGCTGCTGCCAGTGCTCCATGAGGGAAATGGGCACCCCAGGATTAGGAGGAAGTTAAAAATGCATCTATATGTATGTATGTATGTATGTGTGTAATGGTTATGCAGTTGTGGGACCCAACCATTAAACTTGTTATAACAAAAGTAGGCTATCAGCCTGTCTTGGTAAGTTAAGTGATCCACATACACCAATGTCTAGCAGGTGCTGCAAACCAGAGCCATAGCTGGATCATCTAGTGCCTGGTGATATTCCCTGATTTGGTGTCCCTCAACTCTTAGTTGAGGAGCAAATAAAAAAAAGTCCATTCTCCACTGTGTTCTTTCTCCCTATTTTTCCAACAACTGAAACAACGTGCACCACTCAACTCCAAGGAGAAAAAAAAGTCCTTTATTTGATCTGCACTCCTCATCTAAGGAGCAAACCTGATGTGTGCCCCAAGCAAAAAGAAAAAAATCATCATTGGTATATGTCCCTGGATCTTATTTGGTGGTTGAGAACAGACTGGGGCCCCCCACTACCATCAACAAAAGCAGGAAAAGTTTCTAAACTGTTATATAGTCTCATCTCATATTACCACTTTCTTCCCTCATTGGCTTCCAGTCACATCCTGCACCTGCTCTGAAATGTTGGAGTCACTTGACCACTTAATTCTCATACCTTGTTGCAGTCATTATGGTGCCACACAACCAGATAAAACTATTGAACTTCTTTGAACTGCTCAAAAAGTAATACTAATAATCTTGGATCTGTCCATAAAAACAGCATTGTTTATATACTACCAGAGTTACAACTATTTTTGAAAGTGTATTTTTATTAATTTAATTATTTGTTAAACTGGGCAAGTGGACTAGTGTTTTCAAATACTTTCTAGCCATAACCCAGGCCACAAGGGCAACAGTAAAGATTATATGCAGGGATAATTTTGAGTAGTCACTAAGCAACATGTTTTGGCAGGTTAGTAGACATCAGAATTCTTGCAGGAAACTCACATGCATGTACAAAGAACATGCAAGACCCATACTATTTTTTTCAAATTTCTGTAATACACTTCCTCAGTCCAGTCATTAGCTAATTTTATGTTTCTGCTTGCCCCTTCCTTTTAACATGTGAATGTAAAACTATGGAACAATTTTTCTATCTCTTCTGCCTCTAACCACTCAACACACACACACACACACACACACACACACACACACACACACACACACACACACACTGTTTCATTTCTCTGAGATTATTTTGCTCCTTAGTCTAGAGCAAGTATTCCCTGACTTACCATTGAACTGGTGACACTATGTCACGAGTTTTAGCGATCAGATGTTATCACAGTATCTGTTTATTTGCTTGACCTTGCTAGTGTTTATATTCATACTAGATGAGGCGCGTCTATATTAGATCATCGAAACGGCTGAATTTCGAATGATCTAGTATAGAACCCGATATCTTGAACACTGAAAACAGCGAAGCTGCACAAAACCAAATTCTTTCCTAGGGAAAGAATTTGGTTGGCCGTTGATGTGGCTTCGCTGTTTTCAGCGATGTGGTGGAAAGTTACGGGTTGGGTTAAGGTAAGTGTGTGATTGTGCGGACGTTCGGGTTAGGGCGCGAGTTGAGTGAGTTAGGGTTAGGGCGTGGGTCAGGTAAGTGTGCGATTGTGATGGATGTTAGGGTTAGGGGTGGGTTAAGTGAGTTAGGGTTAGGGCGTGGGTGAGGTGAGTGTGTGATAGTGACAGAATTTGGGGTTGGGATGGGTTAAGTGAGTTAGGATTAGGGCGCGGATGAGGTGAGTGTGCGATAGTGAGAATTTGGGGTTAGGGGTGGGTTAAGTGAGTTAGGGCGTGGGTGAGGTGAGTGTGCGATAGTGACGGACCTTAGGGTTAGGGTCTGGGTTAAGGTAAGTGGATAGATAGTAGTGTATGTGCAGTGTATTGTAGGGTTAGATGTAGCTTTTAAGTGTATGTGTGTGGATTGCTACTTTTTCGTGTGCTTGTGGTGTGTTTGTGTTTCTCAGAACAGCAAATTTTTTCCCTGGGAAAAAATTCACTGTTTTGAGGTTTCAATATTGTTAGGGTTCGGGTTTTGCAGTGCGATGTTACGGCATTCGATGATGAGCCATTTCGATGATCTAATATGGACCCGATGAGGCTGATTGTCAGAATTTATTTTTTTATAATTGCACTCATTAGCATCCAGTTGTACAAACCATATCAACAAGAAAAGCCAAAGAAAACACAATATCACTGTCAGTCTTCAAATTACACCTGGTCTTATCTTCTGTGGCAGTAACTGGAGTGATGCATGCAACTAGATGATTAATTTGACCTCAGTTTTGGGTTGAAAACCTTATTGTGTACTCAGCAAATGTAAATGATTATCCATGAGCAGCTAATTACCCATGAGCAGCTATCACTTTCAGTTATACAAATGGTATGAAACTGCAGTATTAGTACTACTAGACTAGCTGCTAGTGCAATGCATGACAGGAAATGTAGTCTGCTCCACTAACAAGACTTTTAGCTACTGCCAGAGCATGGCTGAAAGTAGAAAATGCCATGCACTTTGCTGTAGTGTCTCTTATGCAAGTCTTGTGGGCCTCATAAAGCTTAATGGCCCTGTTGTACCTAGTGCAGGGCCTATTGGGCTATATAGCTTTAATTGGCCTAAGATTGGACCTAACTGTGTGCATGGGAAGGGGCTTTGTGGTTTAAGGTATGTTTGCTTTACAGCCTCGGACTGAGACAGGCAAACAAGGCACATGCTATTCCTGTAGACTTTTTGGGGGGCAGGGAAAGTCAAAGATGGTACTGACTATGCTAACTAATTTAATACTTCTGAAGGGGTTCATCTTAAAGTGGTGAATGCACTTTTATCATCTGGATACCTCTTTTCCACTTCTCATCACTGCACAGTCAGCATTAACATGGGTTATTTGTGCTATAAATCACTCCATGAAGCTGACCTCAGAACTGAACCTGCAGATGGTAGACAGTAAGTTTAGGACAGGAATATAGAATTCTGCTCAATTTTCCCTGATCGGACCACTTCTACATGTGCACAAGTAAACACAAAAAAGAGAAATCTTTACTGTAAATATCCATTATGTGTAGTATGTTTTATCCTTCCTCCACTGTAAACTTGGGAAGTTTCCCTGCAGTTTTTCCAGCACTTCATTGTCAGCATCTACTACATCTGTAATAAATAAGGATGTTTTATCCTGTCCCTCCTGCAACTGCTTTTGGCACAATTTTGCATCCCTGTTTTTAAGGTTATGACTAGCATTGCAGGAAGCAGTATCACAACTCATCATGCTGAAGCCTCTACCCTTTCACTGTCATCAAAAGACATCCCAAATTAGTATTACCTAAAAGCTTTGCCTTTCACTCATGTGACCCCATTTCTTTCCTGCTAGGGTCTGGTTAAACACATTTACTGATATTCTTTGGAACTATTGCCATAACCATCAGTTGCAGTGCATGCTTGTGGATTATGCTTCCTGTTATTTGTTGTATAGGTCACAAGATTAAAGGATTACAACTGTCTCCTTTCCTCACTCATTTGTGCTGTGGCAATAGTAAAAGGAGTGAAATCTGATTAAATTCTTCTGTAATTCATTGCACCATTATTTTCAAATCAGAAATATTTTTTCAAAAGGCTGTAGAACCCAAATCTCCAACACCAAGAGTAACAACTGAAAGTCAGTTTGAGGGAACACCCCCCCCCCCCGCCATTTGCACACTGCTGACTACATACTTCACAATGCTTCAGCTTTAATATGCCTTCATTATCTACAGCATTTTTCTTTTAAAATTTTACAGAAACTTCACTCAAACATTTGCTGACATGAATCTCATTAACTGCTAAGGTGCAGAACAGTATGCTGCTGTATGTGTGTGTGTGTGTGTGTGTGTGTGTGTGTGTGTGTGTGTGTGTGTATTACTATGCACAGACACAAAATATCATGCAATTTCATTGCTTCATTGCAGATAAATAGTAATGAAAAAATTACCTAATCATCGCAACTGTAAATAATACAATGACATTTGTGGTCATCACTCTGCTTACACTAAGAATAACAGCAATCTACACTAAACACAAGTGCATTAAAAATACACTAAAGCAATGATCACAGATGTAAACAATACAGTTGTATCTGTGATTGTCACTCTTCTTATGCCAAACATAGAAGAAAACTAAAGTACAAAAAAGAAATACATCTTTACAAAATACTGCCCCCAGTAACCGCAGAACTTATATATATATATATATATATATATATATATATATATATATATATATATATATATATATATATATATATACTGCAGAGTCATACAACTGTAAAGGAAGACAAAACACAGGGAATTAAAGTTGATCTTTACCAACTTGACTATAATTGTATTTGATCAACTGTACTGCCAACATATTTTACAGTAAAACAATTACACAGTTAATTGATTGTTTGACTAAACATGCTGTACTTGTGTAGTAAACCCCCCAAGAAAGATCTATATGTTAGTCTTTACTGCACAAAAACTTAGAACTCCTGTAGTGGAGGCTCATGGGAGTAATGCAAATGACCACTTAAGGAGATGCCAGTACTTCCGATACATGGCTTCTGCATTTCCTTGACTTTTCACTTCTTACTTTTGATGTCTTTATTGTACACCAAAACAAATAGTAATTTTGTATGTACTGCACAGTATTTCCTCACTTTTCATGTCTAACAGCAAGCTTTATAATACTGCATAATGTTCCCAGGATGAAGCCAGTTAGTAAGCAACAGATTTAGGCTGCATTTCTGGAAATGTGTGGTGTTTTCTGACAGTGATATTGGAACTTGAAAACACATGCCTACATAAGAGCGGGACGATTTCAGACACTGTTAATATCTGCTGACTCATCTGCATACCTCTCAACCACTTACAGCAAGAAATCTAGACAAAGTTATAAATAATGGGTGGACAAAGGCCCAAAAATAAGTCACGTTTTAAATATTGCGCTTACAAACTTAGAAAGTTGATAGAATAACAGGTATTGCTTCAGCATGAATTTCTGAAAGGTATGAGGTCTGAAACTCAAACATGTCATTAATTTCTGACTTCGACACTTGATGCCCCAATGATTTGTCAGAAAACCACAATTTTATGAAAAATAGACCAAATATATGAGACAGATATCTGGACATTCTACAAAAATCTGTACAGTTGAAAGGTATGCTCATCTGCACGACTGAGGTGCTGCCTTTGCTTCTGCAAATTAGTTATTTCAGGACCACCTCAAGTTGTAATATGGCATGCAACCATGGCCCTTCTCTGTGCCAGTTCAACTTATGTTGTATATGTTCCCATTTCTCCCACTTAGGTCAACTGGTACAAATGTGTGCAGGAAATACACTCCTCTGTCCCGACCTATTCCTCAGTACAATGTCTTTGCAGTACTCTTTACTGCCAAACACTGACTTTCACATACAATCAATATGTGATAAGCAGTGATGCATCTCTAACAAGAATGCATGTGGAAAGAGTTCTACAAGACACTAGCAGTCATTGTTGAGCAGACCAGCTAAAAACTACACAAAGCAACTTACCTAGATAGTCCCTAGAGAGAATGTTGTTTGCAGCATAGAATTTCACAAACCTGTACAAGCCGAACATTTTAATATTCAGTCCATGATGGTGTCAAATCAACCTTGGCTTAAACAGATGAAACTGGTACCAAATGGGTTCTACAGCAGGATCGATGCAAAGAATTTGGCTTCTTTAACTATAAGACACGCTGCAAATTTGAGCATCTCAATAAAATGGTTTGAATGTATTTTGGATAATGTGTACGTTGTAACAAACAAAATTAATATTGTGGCAGTTAAAAATATTTGGCAGTGAAAATGGTTTGTTACTAATAAATAACTTCCATCGCATGTAAAATATGCACAACTGTCAGCTATAGCTAACTATGTTAGCTCTGTGCTGTGAATGACTGCATTTAGTCCTTTTGGTGTTAGACTTCTGCTATACCATAGTAATGTTCCTCAGCCAAATAGTGCAGCAGTTCACATTTTCCTGAAGAAGAGTTACCATAAGTAGCATGCTGAGATAAGGTGGGTAATAGAATATTTTACTGGCCAACAAAGCTGTCAAATATGCATAACATTTTTCAAATTAAACAATAATCCAGTTCTAATTATTTGCCTAGTTCCATAGTACAAGTTTAAAATTAAAATGTCTTGCTAATCTGCAAAAAACATTATCTTAAGTAAAATTTGCTTTGAAGCCTTTAGCTGTATCTTGAGTGCATTGTACACTCTTCACAGATCACTCAGATATTGTTACATCTACAATTAATGAGTTGTGTTGCTAAAGATGCCCAATATACATTCACTAAAAAAACACACAAGTACACAAAAGTGAGAGTAAACTGACTTTAATTAATTAGCCTTGAATTAGTGGGATAGTTTGACCGAGCACTGGGAGAAAAGCTCCACTTGATACACTTTTCCCAAGCAAATAGCATGAGGTATCATTGATATATATTATTTAATGCTGAGTCGTATATAGTTTAATAATTGATCATCATGTTAAGTATACCATACAGATAGTTACAGCATTCAAAAGTCAAATATATCTAAAAAACATTCAGCATCATTTTACAGTTTATGTATAAAGTAACACTAAGATTTTAGTACACAGACATTAGATGAGGCATATGTTTTATCCGCATTTATATCACGTTATCGAAAGATGAAAATAATGAACGCTATTTCATCGGCCCCAAAACATCTAAACATGAAAATATCGAACATTCAGAACAGCAAATTTTTTCCCATGGAAAAAATTCACTGCTCCGAAACACATACACACAACACAAGCACATCAAGCAAACTGCAACCACACACATACACTTAAATTCCTACATCTAACGGTACACTAAACTAAACATACACTGCTATCTACCCACTTACCTTAACCCAAACCCTAACCCTAAGGTCCGTCACTATCGCACACTCACCTAACCCGCACCCTAACCCTAACTCACTTAAACCGCCCCTAACCCTAAAGTCTGTCACTATCGCACACATGCCTAACCCATGCCCTAACCCTAACTCACTTAACCCGCCCCTAACCCTAATGTACAAACAATTGCACACTTCCCTGAACCCAACCCGTAACTTTCCAATACATCACTAAAAATAGTGAAGCCACAGAAACGGCCAACTGAATTCTTTCCCGAGGAAAGAATTTGCTGTTCTGCAGCTTCACTATTCATAGTGTTTGCAGAATAGTGTTCGATATCAGAACATTCGAAGTTTTAATACTTCGATGTTCTGATAAAGACCCTTTTATCCAGCTTGTTGTTAACCTGAGACAATTAGCCAGGTGAGAAAGAGTGAGAATTTTATATTTACGTGATTTGGCTATGTAAGAGTGGACTTAGTAATAGTGCTATTATAAGAACAGGGATGTTTTGCTGATGGGTATGATTTTATCAAGATTTTTAAAATATAAATGGGAAATTATTAGAATAATAAGAGGCTTAGCAATAAGGTATTATAAGTTCAGGGCAGTTTTGTTGACAGGTATGTTTTCAAGGTGGTTTTAAACAGCAGATGAGAAATTTATGATATTTGTTGGGAGAGCGTTTCATAGTTTAGCAATGTACACAGAGTATAAGCAGTGATCATTATAATTTTTAGATTTTTGAGTAAGCACTAAGTGTTGGTTCAACTACTATTATGATTTTTAGATTGTTTAGTAAGTGTCAAGTGTTATTTCAGTGACTGCAGTTTTCTGTGAGGCAAGTGTCAGTTTACTAACTCACTGGTGGAAGAGCACTTGTCTGGGCTGTAGAAGATACTATGGGCAGTCCTAATGCAGGTGTAGGTTAACAGACTAGGTAGCTCAAGCCAGTTAAGGGACTGAAGTGCAAGACAGTGATGTGGTCAGTAATGTGGTTACTTGCAGACTTTCCAGTCTTATTATATGATTGCTTCAGTCTGGCTTGCTGAGAGGGCTGTAGGTTAATCAAATTTAATGTGGAGTACAGCAGACTAGGGAACAAATCGTTTTGAGATATGTTCTTATATGCATGGCCTGAAAGAAAAAGCGTGATTTTATATAGAAGTTCCAATTTATGACTGTTTTATTGAACAGCATATTGGATATGCTGATCAAATTTAGTCTGTGGACAGTTATTATACCTAGTAATTTTATGTTTTATACTAGCTCAATTCTAGTCTATCAACTGATGATATTTTAAGTTGTAGAATGATAGTTGGGTTGGAGGTGCAAATACATTAACTTAGTTTTCTTTGGATTTAGAAATAGTTTACATTGTTGAAGCCATTTTTCAGTTTTTGTAAAATAATGATGTAAGTCACCTTGTAGCTGTTTGACTGAAGAGGCTGCATATATTTGTGCTGAATCATCTGCATATTGGATTATATTTGTTGGGAGAGAGGATGTATGCATTTTATTTATAACTATATTAAGAAGCAATGGTCCTAATATGGGAGGTTGGCATAATGGTTAAAGTATTTACCTTATAGACACAAGGTGCAGGGTTTGATTCTGACATGGGGTAATTGTCTAGGCTTAAAATGGCCCACACGGGCAGTTAGACTAGTACTAACCTATGAAACTATGAAACCTTGTAGTATACCTAATGTTATTTCCTGAGGAGTTGATGGTCTACATATGCTGTTTGGTGTCTAAGATAACTTTTAAAACAAATGACTATATTGTTAATGAGGCTCAGTTCCTTGAGCCTTGATAATAGGCATGCAATTAAGGCTTGTTTTCCTAGCTGAGGTGCCCTTGGACTGTATCCTGTTTTCAGCAAAAAAGACATGCAATCTGAGACTGAAACACAAGACTTGTCTTCTGGACATTTGCCTCACATCTGCACTGAGTATCAGTTTCCAGCAAAAGAAGTACTACAAACAAAGAGGTGCCATCACCAAATATACACTTTAAAGCTGGATACTTAAAAACTGAGCACCATCCCACTTCTTGGACATTAAGGTGTGAAGAGATCAGAAAGGGATGATAAAACTCACAGGATACCAAAGAAAGTAATAACTTTAAATTTGTGCCCTCTCAGTCCATATTCTAGTCAAAGAAATAATGAACTGTGGAAAGAAACAACTGGTCCAAACAGAAGGAAGAGAATCTTATATTCACAGCTGGACTCAAACCACTGCAGAGACAGAACAAAGGAATTCTAAAGCCTCTCTGCTGTTAGAAGAAGATATATACTGTAAGCAAACTGATTTATTCAGTCAGACTTTCAGATATACATTCATGCTTCTTTCTCATATCTTACGTGGACTTTTGCCTAGCTAATTTAGACAAACTGATTCAGAAGGCACTTTACTGCAGGACTGCCATACGGTTAGATATTCTTAAAAAGTTTCTGAAAACTGTGATGTTGCACCTTTTTAATTCATGCCTGGCCAATCGCAAAGGCAGAACCATTCAAAAGTAATGGGAATGTGAAGGTTTGCCAGTAAGATATTTACTCAGGGACCAGATTCTAAAAGATTTGCTCTTGGCATAAGTCACATACTCCAATGTAAGTCTACAAAGCAAGCTTACACTGGAGTAAGTCACTTAGACTAAGAGAAAGCCTTTTGTAGTCAGGCCCCAAGTCTCCCTGAAATTGAATTGAACTTTTTTCTTTTTTTCCCCCAGAACAGCCAGTTCTGATGTGCAAGAAATTATCCTCAGTTTTGGTGATTTCCTTGGGGGGGGTTAGAAAAACAGAACAAGAGAGAGAGAGTGGAAACAGGATGCAGAACTATTTCGCAATGCTCATCAAATTAAAAAAAAAAAGCCCTACATACAAAATGAATCTACTAACAAAGGGCTCATGGGCACTTAACTTTTGTTGAGCCTGACTAATAACAGATCATATGCTTGACTGATGCATTCTGAACTTATGTAAGTGATATTTTCTGACTTTCCTGTTGTACAACAATTTGATTTTTATTGATTGATGCCTAGCTGAAATCGATTTAATAGTTTATTTCTCATGTGTTAATAAATTCTATTTTTATACAAAATTAAACCTTGCTCATGTTAGCTGTGTTAATTTTAGCTTGATTGTAATCTAGTATAGGTTGGTTTGGAAATGGACAAATGTTGAATCAGCTTGTTCTCACCCAGAGGGAAATGCATTGCTTATAATATGAAATGTTATATTCCAGGCTAATTGTTTTTCAGCATAAATTGTTTTATTGCAGAATTCTTTGGACAGTGAGCAATTGTATGTGCCATTCAGGTTGCTTCACACTTTATTTAAAGAAGGCTGGAGGATGGACAAATGTATTTGCCATTCGAAAAATTCTACAATAGAAAGGGAGTCAAGTTTACTTTCAACAGTGTGCTGATGTTTTTGTTTTTTTAAGTTATCCTTACTGTTCTTCCCTGAGCACTGGGACACTTCACTGGTACCGATTTTCTTACTGAGTAAACTTGAGCCATACTATGGGTATGTTAAGCTGGTTGGTAAAATCACTTTTACAGTTTGTGAGAGGATCAAAATTTCAACAGGAAGTTTTTATTATTATTATTATTATTTTATTTATTTATTTTATTTTTACTTTTATTAGGTAGACTGGCCATACGCACTCATTTTAGTGATGATCTGAAACACAGACGATGTGGAGATGTTACATTAAAAGAAAAAATGTACAGTCTTAATATAATTTTACAGTGCAGTGCATTTAAATCTCTGTAGGACAACACATATTAGGTCACCAAACAAACATGGAAAACATAAACTAAGATAAAAACAGGAACTACTCTAGTCCAGGAGCTAATACTATAAATCTAATTTATTCGTATAAATAAGTGCTTCCATTTTTTTAATAAAAACTTCTTCAGAAGAACTTAAAAAATGTGATTTAAATAAGTAATTCAAAATCACATGATACACCCCCCCAAGACCGTTTCCTTAACATTTTAAAGGGCCCATGCACTTAAACAACACTTTATAAAATTCAAATACAACAGAGCAAAACATAATAATAATTAAGATTAAAATTCATTGTGAAAAAAAACTAATAAATTCAGATGACAATGTTCAAAGGACTTTTCAACTTAACACATTGTTGCCCCAAGGTATTTATTTATGCCCACGTCTCCTTTATCCTCTAGTTACAGCTTTCAATTTAATAAACAAGAAATCAAAGTATTTTGTTTAACCCTTGCCAGCTTCATGTATTCAAATGGAGCTGCCAGTATAATTCCTTCTTTTCTAATATTAAACCCCAAGGCCCCCTCTCATGCTTGCTATGACTTTTTCTATTATGGTGAACTTAAATTCATGCCTACGATTACTCTGTATGTGTTTGTATAGGACATTAGTTTCTTTCTTTTTTCTTATATTGTGACTGTGTTCACAGAGCCTGTCTTTTAATATGCGTTCAGTTTTACCAATGTAAAACCCACCACATGTTTGACACAAGGCACCATAGACCACCCCTGAGGTTTCACAATTGAATTTACCTGGAACATTAAAGGTCTGTGAGTTAACAGTAAACTCTCTGCCCATGTGTATATACTACAGTGGGAACAACAACCACATTTACCCATTTTATAAATGGTATTAATGCTTCCTACTGATTTTCTCATTTCCAACACGTTCTTCATGTTGATACTCTTTTGATATAGTATAACTGGCTTCTCACCAACCTTTTCTCTGTACAATACACATTAAAGTTTATTTCTTGTCATTAAGGTACTGGTAATAGGTTAAGTGTGGAATATTTAGTTTATGGTTTAATTCACAGGGGATTTTCAGCAACATTGTAAGACTGGTCTGGCTGTTCTCAGTTTATTCTATTAATCTGGATTTGTTCCAGCATTGGATAAAGCTAACAATCTCATGTTGTAGTAGATTGTTTTCTGTGGTGGTACAAGGAAGTAAGACATTGCACTGTTATATGAAATATCATAGACAGACTGTGACATAAGTGACCTTTGGTAAACCATAGTTGTTGAATTTGTCTTTAAAAGTATGGTTACTTGGATTGGTGAGTTAATTGGAAGGTGGGTAATACAACACTTAAACATTAGTACATTAGTAAAGTAATCAGAAGCTGTAATGACATTTACTGGAAATAAGTTGGGGAGTCCATTTCCAAAGAGTGGATGTGGTGAAAAAAAAACAAACAATAAACTCTGAAATATTTGAAATCTTATTTCTGGAGTTAAATAGCTTATTATGCTGCTAATGTTGAAATAGGCACCTGCGATGTAGTTCTTCTAGAATTTTTGAGCCTGAATCCCCCAACTTTTAATTTAATAATTTTAACTGGGTCAGTGGGCTTGTCTTCTTAGACCTTTTTTTAAGCCCAATTTTCACATTTTTTTTACCTGTGCTTTATTCTTTATTACCTGCTTAATCAAGCATGAATATTTAAAAAAAAATTACATGGAAAACTGGGAGTCAATTGCACCATAATATAAAATCACTTAGATTCTCTGTTATTATTTACTGGTTATATTAGAAAGTGTATGCAAAATTACCAAGCAGGTTATTTAAATGTATTAATCATTCGCATTGTATTCCGTGATGGTGCAGCAGTAGCGTTATTGCCTCACAGCAAGAGGTTCTCCCGTTCGTTTCTCGGCTGGAGTGCGGGGAGTGCCTTCTGTGTGGAGTCTGCATGTCCTACCCGCAGTTGGGTGGGCGTTCGAAAGACATGCGTAAATGGGCATGCCTTTGTTGAAGGTTGAACGTCGAGCTGGCACCTCGGCGTTCGTGAAAATCTACTGCCAATCATTAGCAAACCAGAGTTCCGCTGTGGCGACCCCTAATCGGGAAAAGCCGAAAGACAACAACAAGACAACAACATTGTTATATATTTGCAGTCGTAAAATCTGTGAAGTTAAAATACTTATATATGTGTCAGACTAATGGAAAGTTTATTCTCAATATAGAATTATAATGAGGTGACTTTAAAGATTACTTTGCATTCCATCTTCATTTACTATTCAGCACATTAAGGTTTACCTAGAACCATGTTTGAGATGAGCCTGTTAAACCATTTGAACTTTGATTTGAAAATTAAAGTTGTACCTCATGTAACAAATAGCTTTCTATTGGCTTTTAACTGCAAAACTAATTATGACAAATACTTTGTGCAGAAATTAAAGGAGTATAAGGCACCTAGTAAACCACCATGATGCTTGATTTCATTTTGGTCAGTAACAGAAATTGTTATTCCTGTAAATGGAAGGAAATAATTGATTCTAGGGAAAACAGCAATTACCTCATAACACATATGAATGCTCCAGTTGTGGTGGTTCTGAGAATTAATGTTTTGAAGTACAAATATGTTTTGTATTATTATGTCAGGAAAAAACACTGAACAATATTTGTGCTATTCTGTTTGTAGTTTTTTTAGGAAACTATTAGACAATATTTCCAAAGTATTTTAGGGTAATCATAGCCTTACAGACACAGATGTGACTTTACGAACTGAAAAGGATACAGGTCGCCACTACTGGGTAGCAAAGGCAGAGGTAAATGTTTATTAGCAGTTTTACTATTTGTTTCAGACAAGGCACCCCTTCTAGAAGCATTTGCTTTAACAAATAATTCCAGCAATATCTAGTAAGTAAACTTGATTAATGTAAAAAAAAAAAAAAACACATACATCAATTCTGTTGACAATATCCTATTTATTGTTCTAACTATAGCATGAACACTATATGTTGTGTTTTTTGCATTCCATTTGTTGTTTTTAGTTTTATTAAAATTGCTTTCCTTGAAGTCTTGAACCTTAGCTCACTTTTTACAATGTAATTAGCAGAAAAGTGCGGACCTTTTTGACAAAAGTGGTAAGGGCTTACAATATGTTTCCATGTAGTAGATCCCAAGTATATACTATGACAAAACCACACATTTAGTATACTGACTAAATGTTTATGTTTTTTCTTAATGCATCATCTAAAAAGTGTCTACAATTTTGGCACATCAGCAGTTTATTTATCCCATTGATGTATCCTCAGAGTTTCTGAAATTCCTCCAAATCTCCCATATTTATACTGCTTAGTAAAAAAGATAGGGGGAGAGAGAAAATTGTAGATACTGCACACAACAAAACACTGACAGATGACACTCAAAGCCCTATCAAACCAAAACAGCCTCCAAACCCAAATATACTCTTAATATTTATAAAGCAAAGTCAAATAAAAACTAAACTGAAAAGTTGACCGCCTTTCCAATTTACTACAATGTAAAAGGAAAGAAGTAACTTTACTCACTTCACAAAATTCATACACCCATCCCCAAAACAATACTGTCAATCTAACACAATCCTTTCAAGGATAAAAGGCAAAAGAAAACACAGATCTCAATGAGCCAATTGGAAAAAAAGACATAGAAAGAAATGGACCTGGTTCTAACCATTTAAACTAACTATTTAAACTAAGTAGAAACAAGTAACTTATAAAACTAACAAATCCTAATACAACCCTCATTAAAATAAATGAACTGTCACTAGAGAATAATGAGTGTATATTATATTGCTGACAGCTCACAATGTCGACTCTGAAATGTTCGACAACAAAATGTTGAACTACAAAAATAGCGAATGGCCATATAACCAATTTCTTTCCAATGGAAAGAAATCAGTTGGCCAAACACCAATGGCACACACAAACAAACATATTTAAGTGGAGGGCTTTGTCCCCCACACCCCCCAACATGGGGGGCTTTGCCCTTCACAAACCCCCTAACCAAATATTTTAACTCCATGACAGCACTATACTCAGGGAAAGGGCAGGTGTCAGAGAACGGCCAACCTATTTCTTTCCATTGGAAAGAAATCGGTTATATGGCCGTTCGCTATTTTTGTAGTTTGACATTTTGGTGTTGAACATTTCAGAGTCAACATTGTGAGCTGTCAACAATATAATATAGACCCGAAAACAACATCCATTTACCTCAGAAACAGACTACAGAACTGTTAGCATGACTCTCCATTTCTAAAAAACCTACACAAACTACCTAAAGCCTTATTTAGCAGAAACTTTGGCAATTAATATAGCCCACTGAAGTAAATTGTGAAAAGTGGCTATAGCATGACTAACTCAGTGTGTTGATGTGAGGTATTGCCAGCTATGCCAGAAGAAGTAGGGCAGCGGATGCATAACATATGCCAGCATAGCTAGCTGGAGTTTTGTAAAGAATTATATGTCATCTGTATATCAAAATGTATTTGCAAAGCTACTTTTGTTAAAAATGTACCAACAGTGGGTCCTGCTGGACAGAAAAGAAACATATCTGTATATCAGACTGTACTGTAACTGCTGAAATAAATATATTGTAACAGAGGATATTGGAAGAGAAGAGTTTAATCTCAATCCAGCTAACTTTAAAAAATAGTCTGAAACTAAATTACCTGGTTTAGGCCATAAAGGTTGTATTTTACAGTTCTGATTACAGCCAGAGATGAAATGTCTGTGAAAAGCAGGACTAGGAATCCTACTGTATTGTCCCCAGGGGTGAACTAATTGCTACCCTGGGAGGCTGGAAGCTTTTGAAATAGCTTTATAGCTTCCAGATGCTATCACATATCTTAACAAAGCTCTATGTGTGGGTACGTGCTAGATTCTGGTTCACTTTCTAGTAAAGGGGGTAGTGTGGGAACCAGAAGTCAGATGCCCAGATGTATGTGATGTCATTCTGTAATCCAGTACTGAAATGATACTTTAATACTAGATGAGACAGAAGTCTCAGAGCAGTCAGTTTGTGAAACCTGACAAAGAAGGACCACACACCCACTTCATTGTGCCTTGCTTTATTAAGCAAGTAGGAAACAGTAATTCTTTAGATCAGTCAGGAAAATATAGTGAGATTGGTTAAGTATTGTTTTTCTGTATCTGTGTGACTCTTTCCACCTGTGTTATATTTAATATTTCTTGTGGTTGAAACTCTGGTGTTTATTGTAAATAGATATTTAGTATTTTTATGTTCTTTTATTATTTATTATTAAATATATTTAAACTTTTCATTGTGACTGGACCTTTAGAGAATATTTTAACATTCGAGAGTACTCATATTTATTTGGTGACACTGTGGCCACTCCTGAAAGCCTTGCTGCATTGGTCAAACACTATAATTTGTATTAGTATTAATTTTACTTTGGATAATTGGGTACCCTGGTAAGAGTCTTAGGGTAGCTGGCTTTAGAGTACTCTGGTGACAGTATCTACCTTATATTCTGGGCAAAGTGGGCACAGCTGGTAAATCTGTTTAAGCCTTTCCCAGGTGTGTGTGTGTGTGTGTGTGTGTGTGTGTGTGTGTGTGTGTGTGTGTGTGTGTGTGTGTGTGTGTGTGTGTGAAAATCAAATCTCAAAGAGAGTGTCAGCTACTTGGAACAGGGACACAGAGCACTATTTTCATAGAGAGGGTGGTAGAGGACTTGGCTTGTAACACTTAGCTGAGGACTCAACTCTACAGCTGTGTAGGTGGGGAGTCTTATTTGGGGCCAGCCCCAGGACTGAGTGTGCTCCCTGTGTGCTCTTAAGGGAAATTGTGCTTGGTGCAGAGAGCTGCATCTGGAAATACTAATACTGTGTGTATCTATTTTTGTCCCAAGTGAACTTCCCTTACTGGTGTCAGTGGTAAGGATTGAGGTTCCTTAATTACTAGCCCAGATGAGGGGATGTCACACCCTGAACAGAAATAAATGGAATATGTGTGGATATATATATATATATATATATATATATATATATATACATACATACACACACACACACACACACATATATATGTGTGTGTGTGTGTGTGTGTGTATAATATATGGGTCTATATTAAATCCTTGAAGAGGCGTTCCATTGAATGCCTCTTCATCGACACGTAATCAGCGAAGTCACTAAACTGTGAATGTTCATAACAGTAATTTTTTTACCTGGGAAAGAAATCACTCACCCTCAAAATACAAACATATCACTGCAAACATAAAGTGGGGGGCTTTGCCCCCACCCCCCCAGTGTGGGGGGCTGTGCCGCCCACACTCCCCCTAACTTAATATACCAACTCCGACATCACACTACAGTGGAGAAAATGGCAAACTAACAGGGATGGCCAAGCAATTTCTTTCCCAGGGAAAGAAATTGTTGATGTGAACGTTCGTGGCTTAGTGACTTTGCTGATTACGTGTTAATGAAGAGGCGTTTGATAGAATGCCTCTACGAGGATATGATATAGACCTATAATATATATACCTGTGTGTGTGTGAGTGTGTGTGTGTGTGTGTGTGTGTGTGTGTGTATATATATATATATATATATATATATATATATATATAGGCATTTGTGGAGGTGGGTTAACTAGGTTCAGTTGTTGATTACAATCCAGTGAAACCTGACTCAAAACAAATTAGGGATAAGCTTTACTTGGGTCCAGTCCTGGGTCTTTCCTCGTTTTGATGGAATATGTTTAATATGGGACTTGATAAACCTGACTTGTCAATACCCATATATCTGGTAAGTAAATGCCATTAAGTGCAAATACACAGCATCACCTACCACCTTCCAACAAGAACAAATAGTACTGTCAAAAGAATAATGTATACCCTATTAAGGAAGTCTTTAAACAGGCTGACAAAACTCACAACCACATGCTTGCAGGTTTATTTAGTCCTGCTAGACATTTAGATAATGTACCAACTTTCGACCCGCATGATGTACAGGATTTTTTCGACCTCCAGAGGTCAGATGTATTTTTAGCTCAGAACCCTTATGTTCAGGACCCAGGTCCATCCCTGGACTCCCATGTAGAAATGACAGATGACCTACAGAATCAGAAAATGAGAGGGAAAGGGAAAAGGAGGGGGAAATTATGGTAAAAGTACCACACAATGATGGCATCACATTATCCTACAATGGATATAACATTTACAGTTTTAATAACATCCCCATCTCTGTAGAACACTTTAGTCTATTTTCAAAAGGTTTTAAATTTATGCCCACCCTATGATTTAGTGTGACTGATTCACTTACTGAGCTTAAATTATTTATAAGAAAGTTCAACTTAGCCCTTTTTTAACAGTGGGGATAGGGGTGAAGTTACATGTAAGGAAAATAAGAAAAATAGTTTCTTTAACCCCCCCCCCCCCACACACACACACACACACACACACACTCACTCAATATGACAGGCATTTGAGAAAGCCTGTACTATGGATTATTAGAAATTGATTAATGAATGTAAACATTCCAACATTAAAAATTCAAACATCAAGGAATACTCCATATTTGAATATCTTAAGAATGATAGATCTATTAGGGTGATGAGGCTAGACAAAGGTGGAGGAACTGTTTTTGCTGATTCTCTTTGATACTCTGTAGACGTGCTGGACATGTTACATGACTCAAATACGTTTGTTACTTTCTCACATAATGAGATCAAGATAGCCGATCGCAGAATTGATCTTTTTTTATTTTTGGAAGAATTAATTTTAGAAGAAAGAATTGATATTGACACACTCACATTTCTCACTATCAGTAACTCATTGATCCCTTCATTTTTTGGTATTCCAAAATTTCACAAAGGTAACGAAAAATTAAATTACAGACCTATAGTAGCTGCTCAAGGGTTGAAAACGTACGCTATAGCTACATTTATTGATAGGTTCCAGTTTCTTATATTTAAAGGGATACAACTCTTGAAGATTCATGGAACTTTTTAGGTAGAACTTCCCCCTCACTTTGGTCAGATGACATATACTCTCTTATGACAGATATTATTGATTTATTTACTTTCTTCCCGAGGAAGAAAGACTAGAGTTTTTTCACAATAGCCTAGTGGACTGTACATTATTTTTAAATGCTGACATTTCCCTCCTCATGGACTTCATGTTCTTAAATTTAAAAAATTTCATCTACTTTGATGGGGAATGTTTTAGGGAATTTAAGGGTGTAGCAATGGGGGCAGCATTTGCCCTCACCTACGCCAGTTTAGTTTGCTAGCCTGGGGAAAAGCCCATGTCTTTAACTCACTGTATTTTGACTATTGTAAATTATATCTCAGATACTTGGATGGCTTATTTATTTTATGGTCAGGTCCGGATTATATGGTGGGTGAGTTTGTTAAATATTTAAGCGACATAATGAAATTTTTTGAAATTTACGTGGAAATTTCACAAAGAAAGTATGAACTATCTTGATGCTTTTATAAGTACAACAAATAAAGGGTATACATCCAAAATTTACCAGAAACCCAGGTTCAGCAACTGTTACCTTCATTTTGAGAGTTTTCACCCACTGTCAAAAAAAGAGTTTAGTAAAAGGCCAATTCATCCGAGTAGCATGGATGACTTCAACAAAGGAGGAGGAGGTTATTAATGAATTTAAGAAATTAGAGGAAATGTTCCTGGAGAGAGCATACGCTCTGGATTTCATTCAGGGTATTAGTAAAGTTATTTTAGCTGATCGTGGTAAAAAATACATACCCCTATTAGGACAAAGTTGTAGGGATGATAGTGACAATTTTATTTATGAAGTCACCCTCCACGGATCAAATTTAAAAGGGTGCTAATTATTAAATACAACATATGTGCCAATAAACTTAAAAACATTATTAAGAAAAGTTGGACCATTATTAATGCTTTCCTGATGTATAAGGACATTTTACGTGTTGAACTCATATTTGTGCATAAAGCTGTCATTAACTTTAAACAATACATGTAGTTCAACAATAGAGGGCCAGACACTACCCTAGTAAAGAGTGGGACGACTAGATGTGGCATTTGTAAACAATGCCCAAACATTATGACCAACGAGCGGATTACTCTGAATAATGGGATCAATAGTATTATCAAACTGAGGAAGGGTAATTGTAAGACAGTTGGGGTCATACATATTTCACTTTTCTACCAGTGTTCTAATTTCTATATTGGGAAAACAGAACAGGCACTCAGTAAAAGAATTTATGAACACTTACACAACATTAAGGTGAAGAATAACAACAAAGCATTATATAAACATTCTTTGAACTGTCGGGGAAATTTTTATTTTAAATTTGCCATTTTGGAAAAAGTTAATACACAGCCTAAGGGGGACTGGTCACTGAGGCTTGATTTTTAAGAACTTGTTTGGCAACACAGATTAAATTCCACTCAGCCCCCAGGCCTGAATGAAACAGCCTCTATTTTATCGGTTTTAAAACTGTGGTCATTAAAATGATAACAGAATGAATTTTGGTATTAGGTACTGTTTTTTTTTTCCAAACTGAGCATACATCAAACAAATTATCAGCTAAAACCTCAAAAGATCTGGGCTGGTATTAACAATCTTCTCCACCCAGGTCATTCTGCCACTCCTACCACATCAGCTGCCCTTGATAAATCCCCTGTAGAAATTGCAGACAGCTTCAACTCCTTCTTTATTTAAACTATCCAGTCTCTAGCTACACCTCACTCCATCAGACACAAACACCAGCTCTGGCACATCTAGCTCTGATCCACCCAGCACCCAACCCACCTTTACCTTTCAAACCATACCTACCAACCTGATCTGGACCTTACTCAAAAAGCTAAAACCTACTACACTAGCTGCTGACCACCTCCTAGCTGGATATCTTCAAAAAGCAGCTGATGCCATAGCACTTCCCATTTCTATTCTGATCAACAGCTCCATCTCCGAAGGTTCCATCCCAGCAATATGAAAAATATCACGTTATACCTCTCCATAAAGGAGGAGGTTCCACAGAATTATCTAACTTTAGACCTATAGCCATTCTTTCACCACTAGCTAAAATCATGGAAAGATGCATACACAAACAAATCATGCACTTTCTTATTCAAAACGGAAAGCTCTCCAACTCTCAGCACGGCTTTAGGCCATTCTACAGTACCACTAAGGCTCTTCTGTCTTTCTCTAATGTCACCAATCTACATCGTAACAACAACAAACTATCTTCAGCACTCTTCCTAGATCTCTCAAAAGCTTTCGATATGGTCAATCATCAGCTACTGCTCAATACCCTACAAACCATCGGTTTAGATCAACATGCAATACAATGGTTTCACACCTACCTAAATGGTAGACAGCAAGCTGTCTTATGGCAGAGCTCTAACCCTAGGTGTCCCACAAGGGCCCATACTAGGTCCCCTTCTTTTCTCTATCTTTATGAATGATCTGCACACCACCATCCCAGGAGCCACATGCATCCAATATGCAGATGACTCAATGCTAATATGCTCTGCCTCCTCTCCTACACAACTTCTAACCCTCACCTAGACCACTTTCAGCACAGTAGAAACATGGCTAGCTAATCGCTGCCTGCTTCTAAATCCTAACAAAACCAACTTTTCTCCTCTAACTGTAGAATTTCTCCTCCTTTCTTCAACATCAAATCTATCAATGACACCATTATCTCCCCTGATGACCATACAAAGCTTATAGGCTTAATAATAGACAACAACCTTAAATTTGATAAACATGTAAATCACACTATTAAGTCGTCAACAAAAAACTGGGCTCCCTGTACAGAGCCAAACCTTTCTTCATCCCCCTAGCTAGGGTAGCTATTGCAAGATCACACCCCCTCTCTACCCTTATGTTTGCCTCCCCTGTACTCACCAACCTATCCAAAACCAATCTCAACAAATTATCAGGATGTTACAATCATATAGCCAGATTCACTACTGGCATGGCTTTTAGGACCCACCATTGTCAGAACCTCAAAGCACTAGGATGGCTAGAGTATGCTACCCTTCTACAGTTCAACTAGCTTATAGTAGTGCATAAAATACTCCATCAACCTGATAACACCCCTACCCTCAAAAATATTCTCACCCCTCATAGTGCCCCCAGGTCATTGCACTCAGCTGATAAACTATTGATACTGACCCAAAAATCTAACAACTCTGCAAGCAATGCTGTATTTGCCAACTCAACTGGTAAAATCTGGAATCTACTCCCTACTACCATTACCAAGGAAACCTCACTAATCCTGTTTAAAAGAGAACTCAAAAATACCTCACATCTCATTGGCTGTGCTCTTGTTCTAAACCTGACTAACAACTTCACTAATACATGTCTTGCTACCCAACCTGCTGTTTAGCCAAGTATCTATGCCTCATAGCATTTGAATGTCTAAGCATGGTGAATTATGAAATCTGATTCAATTCTATGTTCACATTTTCTGATACATCTCTGCCAATCAGATGTAAGTCTGCACATTGTGTATATTGATATCTGCCTGTATTCTTTGTCTATATTTTTCTAAACATGTCTGCCTGAGTTTATCACAGTGATGTATGTACTGTCTCTTTTTTGGTATGTAGAGCTTTTCTCCCCGGGCCTCTCCTGAAAATGGACATATATCCATTCGAACTATCCCTTTCAACAAATATAAAATAAAAAATAAATAAATAAAATACTATGATGATGCTTTTACAGTACAGTGTTTGACTGTTATACGAAATACTCAAGCATGTTATGCTAAGCATGTCCTCCGATTTCTTGTTAGATTAGTGACTAGTGCTTCATTTTTACCAGGTATCGATAACTGGATTACAAAACAGTCTCAGAAATAGTGCCTAAAATCCAAAAAACATGTAAATCACCAATGAAAGGCACCAGGAAGGAGAACAGCCACTGCGAAAGATTCTTTCGTAAAATACTCAATTTTAATTGAAAGATTAAAAGTGATTTTAGTTAAGCGTTTATGTCTTTTAAACTTTCAATTCAAGTTGAGTATTTTACAAAATAATCTTTTGCAGTGGTTCTTCTCCTTCCTGGTGCCTTATAATTGGATTACCACAAAAAATGTCACTTCTGGCTGTGCTTGGCAGCTATAACATTAATGAATATTGAAGCACAGCTATTCCTCTCATGTGTATGCCTACTGCATACCCGGGCTCCTCCTAGTACACAACATGTATGTGAGACAATTGTGCTTCATGAATTAAGCAGGGTTTTGGTATGTGGTTTCAGCCATGCACTAGCCCTGTGTAACTGTAGCCAATGTTTATAAATCCTTCCTGCCATCATTAAAGATCTAAGAAACATTAACAGCAATTTAAATTCTGACCAGAGTCTATCCACCAAAGCCAAGAAAATATATTCTATAGATCATGTAATTATAAACAGGATGTCTAGTCATGGCAGGGAAATTACTGTACCACTTTAAACCTCACTAATCCAACCCCATACTGAACACAGTGCTGTTTTTATAGACTTCCAATAAGCCAGCTAATACAACTTGAAAATGTATATATACAAAGATCCCTTACTAGAGAAAACTTGAACTAATCAGAAATGTTTTTGAAGTTGCCATTACATTCTGTTTCTAATAGATTACTTAGACTGGGTGGAGCTAACACCACACCGAGGAACTTAATACTAAAAATAAATTTTAGTAATTGAAACAATCGAGAGTTACATTACACAGTGTCATTCAAGATTATAGAATAAGCTTTCTCCCTTACAATTAGTAGTCAGTCATCTCTATCTCTGTGGTGCAGAGGGATTGGTTGATATGAACTGAGTCTGAATAGTGGCATGGATACTGGGAGAGCTGGGTAGGGTAGGTGGGAGTGAGTGGATCATACTGGCTTGCTCATCCCCGGGGGTGGTTTGAGATGCCTTCCAATCAACCGCTTCCCACCATCCAAGTGGAGGTATGTATGGTACTGAAATGGCCAGGAACTTGGGATGTAGTCTTGATGATCTCAAACAAGTAATGGCAGCCCTCATTAGCATGTAGGTGGAAGTGTGAACATGCACAGGGAGGGTGCACGATGTACTGCTGTAATGTGAGTGATCATGTCAGCTACCAGGGATGGGGACAAGGCCTTGCAAGAAATGCCGTCATTGCCAGGACACCAGATACTCAGTCTCAGTATAGGGAAACAAATGTAATCAAGATAAAGGGGAGGGGAGGGGTCAGCAAGCATGAGAATATGTATATATGCATATGGGTGTAATAGCTATTAACAAATCTTCATAAGAGTGCTTCTATTGTTTTTTCTTCCTTTTGGCAGCTCTTTGTGTGAGATCATGGTATAGTGGGGTCTGTGGATTTGCTCTTTCCCTGCTGTAGTGTGATCTCTGAAATAGTATATATAATTAGCAGGGGATGTGGGGGGCAGAGAGGGGCCTGCCTCTCTGCAAAAAAAACACAGTTTTTTTTTGTTTCTCAATATTTTGACTATTTGATCTTTTTTGATCAAAGTTGTTTCAAAGCTCTTTTGAGCATTTAGTCTTAGCTGAGATAGACAGGCGTGAGTGTGTGTGTGTGTATGTGTGTGTGTGTGTGTGTGTGTGTGTGTGTGTGTGTGTGTGTGTGTGTGTGTGTGTGTGTGTGTCTAGTTATATCTGTGTGTATATATATATATATATATATATATATATATATATATATATATATATATAGTGAAGATAAATAAAGGCTGCCAGCCTAGCAAGATAGAATTTTGTAGATAATTCTGTCATTTGTAAATATTAATGTAAGCCACATGCTTGTTCTTTTAAATGTGAAAAGACTGCATTGGAAATTGAACTGCAAAAATGTAACAACAGTGCACTCTGCTGTAAGAAATCTAGGTCAAGCATTTTATGACTGTCTTGATGTCAAAATTCGTAGCCGATATGTCTAGAGGGAGGCATCCTGCCTATTGTTTTAAGACCAGAGTTAATGGCTAGAATTTGCATGTATAAATGTCCTTTATTGCTATGGTTTCTGACCAGGTGTAAAGAATGTAAATGTAGTTTCTGTTAGCCTGGGAACACCAGAGAAGTGTGAAGAATTATGTCATGTGAAGCAGCTCTGTGTTATCAATTTAAAGCGAGACAATCAGAGTGCTCAGAGCATTTTGTCTTGAGAACATCCAACATCACCAGCACTGCTTTGCTCTATATGTAAGTTATTTAGAACTGTGTTTTCTCTTAGATATAGCTAGGAAATAGGAAGATTAGTCTAGTTTGTTTTCCTGTGATGTCAGAACTTTTCAATGGTATTATTTTAAGTATTTCTCTGTGATCTCTGAACTCTTGACTGGCACTGTGTAGTAAGAAGTATTGTCTTGTATTTTTATTATTTAGTGGTGCAGCGGTTAACGTTGTCGCCTCACAGCAAGAGGTTCTCCAGTTCGATTCTTGGCTGCGGTGCCTTCTGTGTGAAGTTTGCATGTTCTCCCTGTGTTCGCGTGGGTTTCCTCTGGGTACTCCGGTTTCCTCCCACATTCCAAAAACATGCATCTGGAGCATTTCTCCCCGGCCCTCCGCTGAAAACAGGCTCTGTGGAACCTAGTCGGACATTCCCGGTCAACAAATGTTAAATAAAATAAATAAATAAAAAAATAAATTTTAAACCTTTCAAATGTGGCTGTTTTGTGTAGAGATAATTTAAGCTGTAAGAGTACATTGCATGTATATAGTGATGCTGTACCAAGTCACTCCAAATAATTCTTGACTGTTTGGTTGCATTTACCATTTGGATAATAATATTGCACAGTATAATTGGACATCCTTCATAAGAGCCTTTGAGTAGCTGATAAATACTAGCTGGGTGGTAGCAGGGATTTCTACCTCATAGTCTGGGTAAAAGGGGTGCAGCTGGAGAACCTGTGCCAGCCTTCCCCAGGAGTGTCTGTGTGGTTGTATAAACTCTTTTCTCAAAGCGTGTGTGTGTCAGCTACTTGGGCAGGGCCACAAAGCACTGGCTGGACAGAGAGGGTGCTAAAGGTTTTAGCTTGCCCAGCTGGCTGAGATCTGGACCCATATACATACACAAGCACACACACATTGGAAAATTGATGTAATCCTACAAAGTGTAATAGATTTTAGGCTGCTTACTTGTATAATTAAGCCTATTATCGACGTGTGCACACACCTTACCCCCATATATCCTCATGAAACTGCACCATTTCACTATTCATATGTGGGTGTGTGTGTGTGTGTGTGTGTGTGTGATCTTACAGCTGACAGAGATCCTGAACTGGATTAAGTACTTATTGATAATGGTCTATTTTTCATCAAAAATAAGTAATGAATGAATAAATAACGTATACACCCCCAGATCACACACAAACCCTGGCTAAATGGTACGTTTCCCAGTTGAGCACAAAAGCTTAAGGTTGTAAGCTGCTAATAAGTTTCACCTTATTGTCCTGCGGTGGAGCTTTTAGACTCCATCTGAATACTTTGTAACCCTGGGAAGGTAACTTAACCAGGCAATGATTCTAGGTCACTTCTGTAAAGAGGTGTGTGTATGTGCCTTGTGGGCTTTCCTAGCTAACAAATGAATAGATTAAAAATTCATGTAGGAAGCAGGAAAGGTGATTCACAGGAAAAATTAAATAATTACTTTGGTGAGTAAGATGGCCCTCTCTAAGAAAGTGGCAGATAATGACCTAACAAAATATAGTTATACATGCTGTAGACATATGTGAATTAGGGAGGCTGGGGAAACATCTAAGAAAAAGTGGATGTGTAAACTGAAATGAATGCTGAGAATTATATAGGTTAGGGGGATTGACCACGTAAACTATTTTGCTTGGATCCTTGAATGGAAGGCATGTTAGGTTTTTGAATAAAATGCTTGTGTATATAATGTTCATATGCAATGCAGATAGTTTGTGAGGCTAGCAGAAAATTAGTTAAACAAAATCTTATTTATGGTGACAGAAATGAAGATAAGGAGGTAAGTTGGGATAAAACAGCAACACAAAATAAACCCCAAAGAGGTACATGAAACTAGTGATGTAACCATCAAGAACAATAGTGTCAACTTTTCTTTGTCTATGCAACAAACTGGTATAGTGGTTAAGTTTTCTAAACAGCAGACCATTAGGAGATACAAACACAAGGCAACTGCTGAAAATGATATCTGTCTGTAACCTTAGAGCCTTACTGGCAAACATGTGTTTGCAAGAATGCTAAGGGACATGTGACTGTTCACAGCATTGTCCACTTTCGGCCATAACAGCAGATCATTAGATGAATAATTGTCCAGAGAAGCAAAGTAGCTGTGGAGCTGTGCGTTGTATGAGTAAATTGAATGAACAGTGCCAGTGATATACAGAATGTGTGGACTATAGAGTGAAAAAGGAGAGGAATACATAACAAAACAGACTCCCTGTCATACACCTGTTAACTTGTGTGCAGTGTGGACATGTGATGATAGTATATCCTGAGTTTTAGATTATAAGCTGACACTAAACCAGGAGGTAACAAGAGGAGGTATGGGGCAGCATCAGATGGGCTTCTGATAACACAAACCGCACCAACCTGATGGCCTTGGTAAAGGGATTTCTCAGTGTTTGTAGTCGGGGAACATGAAAGGGATTTGTTGCAATCTTCAGATGCCAAAAATCATCCTGCTGTCAGTTATAAACAAAATGTTAATGCAGTCAACAGTCAGCATATTCCCATTAGCCTTTTTAAAGGCTGTGGGCAGAAAATGGTGGATGGATATAGTTCAGTTAAACAAAAATTTCTTCCAACAGTTGTTTTACTACTGATGTTAATATCTGTAAGATTGCCATATGAAAAGTTCTTCATATATTTTTTCTAAAGACAAAATATATGCAAAAGCTGATGTGTGTGTGTGTGTGTGTGTGTGTGTGTGTGTGTGTGTGTGTGTGTGTGTGTGCCTGTGTATGTGTTTGCTCATATGCATATATTTTTATAGCACAGACACCTGGGCACTGTTTTATTTCCCTTATAATTCTTCACTATCATATTTGAAAGATAGTAATGTATTTCTTATTTTTTATACTAATTACTTACATTGGTGGTATTTGCAACTAAGTACTCTTTTTCAGTTTTAACTAGTATGTGTGTTATTCTTGGCTGAATGGTGCCAGACCAGAATAATAGCCATTGCTATTTAGGGCTTAGCTCTGTGGTATGCTTATGTAACTAGGATATAAACTGCCAACTTACTAGACACGTAGAGTCATTCAGCTGATAATAAAGTTTAATTGTCTGAGAAAACAAAAGACAGACCAATAATTGTCAAAGGCTCTTTTTCAGAATTGTGTTTTCTACCCTTCATTACCCATATTGTAACAGTAACCACTGCTACTGTCATTATCCACTTTCTTATTGTTTTCTATTCATAGTTATGATTTACTCTGCCGTTGCTCTTTGTTCAACTTAATTTTTCTGCATTTGTGTTTTCTTCTGTTGTAAATTCCTGTTACTGTTCATATTTTATATGTTTTCATGTTGCCTTATGATTATTGTGTTTTCTACCCTTCATTACCCATATTGTAACAGTAACCACTGCTACTGTCATTATCCACTTTCTTATTGTTTTCTATTCATAGTTATGATTTACTCTGCCGTTGCTCTTTGTTCAACTTAATTTTTCTGCATTTGTGTTTTCTTCTGTTGTAAATTCCTGTTACTGTTCATATTTTATACGTTTTCATGTTGCCTTATGATTATTGTTTTTTTTAATTTTTTATTGATTTGTAACCCAGACTAAATATGAAAATGGTACAAGTGAATCAAGATTCCATCCTGGTTAACAAATACAAACAAAGAAACAAATAAATGTCTGACAGAGGGCATGATTATGTAAAGACCAAAGTGACAAATTTCAAAAAGAATAGTATCTTGAGATTTCATTCCCACTTACTGCAGTGTGTGCTGAGGAAAACTGATATAACAGAAGTGCCACAGAAAAAAAAAACAAAGCCATGGTTTTTGTTTGAATGTGTAATGTAAAGATAATTTTGTGTAGGTGAAAATGCACTTTGGGAAAGGAAAAAGAAAACATTGTACATAGAGTATTGCGGTCCTTTAAAAAAATGTAATTCTAACACTAATTCAGTAATTAAAACTCAACTTTTTACTTTATTTATTTAGTAAATAAATAAATAATACTAATTCATTAATTTAAACTGAACAAATTATTTTATTTATTTGTAAAATAAATAAATAATACTAATTCATTAATTAAACTGAACTTATTATGATCTCACAGCAAATGTCTTGGTGTGTGCCATCATTGCTAATACTTGAAAATAATGTCCGTGTGAGCAGTCACTGTATCAGTCTAAATTTACGGGAGCCCTCCATCAAATTAATGTGGGCACATCTGTCCTGTCCCATCTGATATGTTATGGTCCTGAAAATGTAATATCTCATGTTGGCTCATGTATAATATCCTTGTACTGTGGTTAAAAAGTATGAAAACTGCAACATTCCTCAGTTCTTGAGCACCACCAGAAACAGTTTCTAGTCACCCTGAAAAAAAAATAAACCTCAAAAATAAATATTTATAAAATTGTTGGTTTGTTTATTGAAACATTTCAGTGAAATCATTGTATGATAGATGAATCAGCTGGTAAAAATGGGGATGGAGTAAGGGGACATATCACACACTCCAGCAGAGAACCCTCAGTTCATTTATACCTTGCTGGTTTATGCATTCACAAATTTTTGCTTTTACTGTACTCCACTGAATATTATCCTTATTATATTTTATTTTTGAATTGCATTTAAATGAGTTTCTAACATGTGTACTCTACCTTGTTTATACTTACATTATGATTATATGTTTTATTATCTTTTAATTTCTAAACTGTATTTAAATGTATTTTGTTTGTAGTTTTTGCTGTTGCAGAGCAATCTGTTCTGCTTGTTCTGGTTTTCCCACCAAGCAGTGTTAAAATAATTGACTTGTTATTCATTTTAAAGCTTTCTTTAGAGTCTCCTTGCTGATATTCTGCTGTTTTAAATATTTTCTAGTGTCTCACTGCTATTTTTCTGCTGAGTTAAAATTTCTCTAGTGGTTTCTGCCGAAACTAGGGTAGCTAGTAGCTGTAGCATAGTGTCCAGATGCAGGTTTGCTGCATCTGGAGCTGTTTGTAGTGGCTGTTTGTTCTGAGCAGGTTTTCCAGGTAATCTTAGATTGGAAAGGATCTTTTTGCACTCTGTTGAGAGAATTGTGCTGATTGGAACATGTCTGGTGAAGGGTGGTTGGTCTACATCTTAGAGTAAGTATCTTCATTAGTCCTTTTGAACCTTTTTAAACTTATTTTTTTCTCAAGTTTTTAACTTCTGGTATTTAAGCCCTGCATTTGATCAGGTTTCTGCTTGTTTGTACTGAGCTGAACTGAGGTGGGCTACCAGCCACAACTCTGAACTGAGATAACAGATGACTAGAAGCTTCTGAGCTTCCCAAAAAACATAAGTTGCCTTTTTTTTGCTCATTTATGCTATTTACTGCACTTTTTATTGTCTATCTAGATTTATACTGTATTTCTATATTGTGTATTAAACTAAACTGTTGTACTGCAAATATCTGCCTTACTGTGCCAGTTAGATGGAATTTTTTAGCTGTTTTCACTGTTTACAAAGCTCTTTTTGATATTTTCACTGTTTAAGTATTTGTTGGTATTTTTTGCTGTTACAAAGCAAATTATTCTACTTGTTTTGGTTTTCTCTCCTAGCAGTGTTAAAATAACTGACTTGTTAGCTGTTTAAAACATTCCTTAGAGTCTCCTTGCTGATATTCTGCTGTTTTTAATATTTTTTGTGTCTCACTGCTCTTGTTTTGCTGTGTTAAACACTCTCTAGTGGTTCCTACCAAAACTAGGGTGGCTAGTAGCTGTTGCATAGTACAGATACAGGTTTGCTGCATCTGAGTCTGTTTGTAGCGGCTGTTTGTTCTGAGCATGTTTTCCAGGCCATTGTAGATTGGAAGGGGACTTTCTGCACTCTAGTGAGAGGATTGTGCTGACTGGAACCTGTCTGGTGAAGGGTGATTGGTCTAGGGCTTGGACTAAGCATCTTCTTTGGCCCTTTTGAACTTTTTAAAAGTTTTTTTTCAAGTTTTTAGCTTCTGGTATTTAAGTCATGCATTTGAGCAGATTTCTGCTTGTTACTGCGTCGGGCAGCACCACGCACTGCCGTGCAACTGTGCACCATAGCAGGACAGATTAATTCAACAGGTTTTCCCCTTAGATGCAGCTGTAGCACATTAGTGTAGCCTTCATCAATATTTTCCTGGTCAAAGAAATACTGCTAGTGAGCTGAAACCTATTAAACTACCACCAACAACAACAAAACCCAGGCAGAAATATCCATCCACTGAGCTCCTCCTTGATTGATCCTGAAAAGCCCCTTTAGTGATAACAGTCTTCAACCTAGCATTATGGACAGATGGGCCACCCTTATTTCTCCTGCCAACCTTGTTGATTTGGGTCTCTTGAGGCAGTGTAGCAATTGCCTCGTGTACACTGACAACCCTCTACTAATAACTCCCTCTATTGCAGAGTGTGAGAGATATACCTACACCAAGAATCTTGAATCCATGCTCTCTTGCACTTAAAATAGTAACACGGAAGCAGTTGTCAACCCACCCACCTCTACACGTGCACATATTACCAATACTCATACACATAGTACACATCTAACACAAAAATCAACATAAGCATAGGTTCTCTCAAAGAAACTACTGAGACTCCAAAGACTTCCAAAACACAAGACTGCTACAACTAACACAATTCCCACAGCACCCATGACACATAGCAGCACCAGTGTCTCACCTACCAAGCCTGTAAGGCCTAACACTCAAAAACAAATTTTCTATTTATTGGAGGCTCAGTAGTGAGACACATGGAGGTCCCACTCACCAGGTTGGATAAGGAGAAAGTCACAATCAGCTGCCTGTCCAGTGCCAGGATTCATCAGATGATGCATGCACTCAGGTCTCTCAACAATATTTGACATTATGACTCTGTCATAGTTCATTTTGGAGTGAACGACCTGAGACGTACCTCACTCGGCTACATGAAGAGAGACATGACAGAGCTCTCTGAGTACATGTCCCAGGCAAGTATGTCCCTAGCCTTGAATAGCATACTACCCTCACCTAGAATGAGGCCACAGTATAAACAAAAAGATGATGGATTTCAATAATTGGCTTAGTTTTTGGTGTCATTCAAAGGGGATCTAGTTTCCTATCAGTCTGGGAAGCCATGGTCGGCAAACCGCACTGCTTTGCCAGGATTTGCACCTGGCACCTCAAGGCTTTCAGCTGCTGGCAAAGGCTCTTGCCTCCCACATAGTGCCTTTTTTAGGCAAGGTCTCAAAAACAAACTTACCAATGTTAAATTTGCCAATCATAACAAAATAAGGGTTATCCTGCTAAACGCTAGAAGCTTAAACCAAAAACTGCACACCCTGGAAGCACTTCTATCACTGGAAGATGTAGATGTCTGTGCAGTCACAGAAACCTGGTTCAAGGCCTCAGAGTACCCCAGCCTTGCAAGACTACAATGCCTTCCACACCTTCTGACCACAAAATGAATGGGTGAGAGCCAAAGGAGGCTTTGTTTCTATCTATATTACAGATAAATTCACCTCCCGTCTAGTTAGACTGGACAACTCCATGGAGTTATTCCAAGTTCAGGTTACGGTGGGTAAGACCTCCATTCAAGTCATAGCCAGTTATAGATCCCCTCTCCATGGGTCATGACATATATGAAGTCTACTTTACCAAACTAGAAACAATCCAAATATTACCGAACATGCTGGTTATGGGGGATTTCAAGGTGAGCTGTCAACATCCGATAAGCGCTTTCGGCTCTTGGCCTTCATCAAATTGTAATTTCCTTAAGCTTGCCTTCTGAATAAAACTTTTATTTTAAGTATTAATTTTATTATTTTAAGTTTAAATGGGACTACATTATTCAAGCCAGGAAAGCAATCTGCTTGCAAATTCACCGTCCAACTGATTTCTCTTAGCTCTGTGCGATTGGTAACATCATCTTCCCTTAAAGTTTGAGATGATGAGAATGAATTAATGCAGTTTACTGAGTTTTTGAACTCGCGTACCACCTTTCTGGCATTTAAGGTTAACTTCTCCAGAAACAAAATTGATTTTCTGGATGTCAAGCTTATATTACACCAACATGTTGGATTACAGACCAGCTTGCACAGAAAGAGCACTTGGAAGAACCACTATTTGTATCAAAATAAAATCCTAACCACATTTTTAAAAATGTTATGGAGAATCAGGTGGTTCAGATTTCCAGACTTTGTACTGATGATAGTGAGTTCATGAATGAATGTGAAAAGTTACAGAAGCATTTTTGTGATAGAGAATATAAGAAGCAAGAATTGCAAGTGAGATCAGATATTAAAGATTTAAAGGCAAAGGGTGTCCATATTATAATAATCAAGGTTCTACTGTCTGCAAGCAAGCTACTCAAAAGGATGATTTTATGAGATGCACCCTTACATACAGCTCTGATATCCATGAGATTTATGAAGTAATCAAGAGATTCTGGCCAATACAGGTTGAAGATAGCAAGTTAAAAGATACTGTAGGTGACCACCCAAGGTTTTCCTTTAGGAACAAGAAAAACATGAAGAGATTACTTTGTGGCAAAGATGGATTCAATAATAAAATAATATTGGATAAAAAGGGGACTTTTAAATGTATTAGATGTAAAGCCTGTACGTCGATTGATAGTAGTAATGTTTTCCACCACCCTATTACCAACAAAAAGATTGTTTTTGATGTTTATGCAGATTGTAATAGTTGACATCTGGTTTATCTTGCCTCTTGTTGCCAGTGTAATGTATTTTGCATTGGCAAAATGGATCAGCATCTTAAGGATAGGATTTTATGACATATAAGGCATATTAATAAACTAGATCCCAGCAATGCTCTGGCGCTGCATATCCTTCACAAGCCTACACATACGTTTATTTTCAAAGTGATTGAATACGCACCTCAAACTATAAGGAAAAGTAATGTTACCAATCACACAGAGCTAAGAGAAATCCATTGGATAGTGAATTTGCGAGCAGATCACTTTCCTGGCTTGAATAATGTAGTCCCATTTAAACCTATACTTAAAAACAGAAGCCTTTCAGTTGGTATGGACTAAGAGGCAAGTGCCTGCAAGTAAATGTTTGGTACATTTCTTAGTAACTGAATTGAAGGTGTCACCTAGTAACATGCCTTTTATTGGTTACCTTTAAAGTTTTATTCAGGAGGCGAGTCTAAGGAAATTACGATCTGATGAAGGCCAAGAGCCGAAAGTGCTTATCGGATGTTTACAGCTCTCATTTGTGGATGATTTTGTTTATGAGTTGCTCTTTTTAAACATTTTATTAAAGTCTTTGTTTTTAAAGTTTTCTACAAGCTTTTTTACAGTGTTTGGAAAGCTGTGGAGGCAAACCGAAGATATCTTTGCTGCATTTTGTTTTTTCATTTGATTATCCTTGGTAGTTCTCAAGTGTTTTTGTGTATTCAGTTTTTTCTCTTTTGAACTACACATGGCCGAAGGTAATCACCAAACCATGGAGAAGGATAATATCCCCAAGGATGGGATGAGAAGTAAAACCTTTTTGGAGTTCTTGAGTGAAACTATGAATCCTCTTTTAAAGTTAAATTTTGAGCATGAAGTAACTGAACCTGAACTTTCAGTTGTCAATAAAGAAAACTTTAACTGAGTAATTAAGGAGGCAGAGAATGTTGCATACCACCTTACAAGGCTGCAATGGCAGTGTTTTCATCTTGAAGCTAGTATGTATTATAAGGTTATACCACAGGGAATGAGATTGAAATGTTTACCCTCTTATCGCAATAATATTCTGGATTTACTTGCCAAATGGCATGCTATTAACTTGGAAACTAGCTTAAAATATCTGTGTTTACTTATTGATTACTTTAAACTGGAAGAAGCTAAAGAAGCTGAAATAATTAGGCAGAAACAAGCTGAACTGGAATGGATGGATCTGAATGAACCATGTATACAGAAACTTGAAATTTTACAGTTTAATCTTAGTATCTATGATGATAAATTAAAAGAACAAAAGACTAAAAAAAAAATTTTGTGATTTTCAGGATTTCAAGTCAGGTCATATTATTGAATGGCCTAAAGGAGAGACAAGTAATAATGGACACAACAGACCTTCTTTCAAAAGGAGAACTAGTGTGAACAAAGTTAATGAGGTTGCTGATACTATGCTGGGGCAAGTAAAAGAAGTAGATACCAGAAGAGGAGGAGGTGATCTTGATAGACAGACACACAAATAAAGGATGTGTAACATCACAAAGGGAGCCTGATATTAGAATGTTAGACCCAATAGATAGCAACATTGTTGCAAATTCCTTAATTCCTTCAGCTAAAAATTCAGAAGTAACTGTCAATACATGACTGGGAACTAGACCAAAAGAAGGGATGACCTATGCACCTTCTGTTTTTTTGTGAAGCAGCAGATACATCGGAATTTGAGATTGCAAAGTAAAGAAAGGAAAAGGAAGAAACTAACTTTTTGAGAGAAGTGGGCCAATGTTTGGTGGTGAATCTTACACACATTCCACTTAGTCATAATGAAATTGATTTGTTAAATAAGGGTCTTACTTTCATCCCTTCTCTGGGCTCAGACCTTATTGAATTTGTGACGGATATTAAACTTTTTGGAAGGAATGTCACTTTAAAATCTATTTTTGATAATGATGAAAAAGGTAACTGAGTACAATATAAATGACCAAGCACATTTGTGCCTGTCAATCATCCCACAGTTGAGTTATTTATAAGATTATGTGAGAATGAAGTGGAAAAGATTAGGGGTACTAAAAGGAAAGGTGGGCACTTTCATAACATTATGCATGCTGAAAAAAATAGCCTTGTTCCAGCTAAAAGAAAGGGAAGATCTTATTGTGAAATCTGCTGACAAAGGAGGAGCTATTGACATCCTGGACTCTGAATGGTATAGAAATAGAATGTTAGAGATGCTGGATGATGAACGTACCTATAAAAAAATAAGTAAAAAGGAACTGGAAGTAATGCTCACTAGATTCCGCTATAATCTGTCTGACATGCTTATGGAGAGGCGTATAAGCCAGGAGCTTTTTGATTTTTTTGAAGTAATGAAACCTACTATTCCACATATTAGTGGCTTACCTAAAATTCATAAGGGATATGAAAATCCACCCTTGAGACCTATTGTAGCAGGTTGAGGACGGATAACAGAACCCCTCCCCATTTACATAGAGAATAATTTAAAATCTATCTTGCTGAGAGCCAATTCAGTTTTGAAAGATACAGGGAGATTTTTGGCTGATTTGTTCACGAAAACAGAAAACCTACCCCTTATGACACACCTCCTCCTTGTCACTATGGATATTAACAGTTTATTTACTGTTATCCTAATAGTTATGGTATCGAAGCCATTCGAGAATTCTTACATCAGGATGGGTACAAAGTGGATTTAATTTGCTCTTTATTAGAGCTAGTGCTTGAAAACAATGTATTTGTGTATGGTAAAGATTACTATTGGCAGGTTTGGGTGGTTGCCATGGACACCCCCTGTGCTAATAGTTATTCGAATCGGTGCTTGCCCAATGGGAACAATCTAAGGTACTTAGTGATACCAACCCCTGGTTCTCACATTTATTGTACTATGGTCATTTTGTTGATGATATTTTTATTTTAGGGAGAGGGGATGAGAATGAATTAATGCAGTTTGCTGAGTTTTTGAACTCGAGTACCACCTTTCTGGAATTTAAAGGAAAACTCCACCTTAGAACTCAAAACACATATTTTTTTTTCATTGTATCTTTGTTTTTGAGCTATTTTAATGCCTCAAAATCACTCCAAGTGCTTCTTTTACAATTTTAATGTGTTTCTCTCAAAATGGCGGATGATGGGGCCTGCCTTGGTAATGTGATCTTATTTTCTTGCTTTCCTTCCTTCTTCCCAGAATACATTTCAAGTCCTCTTTCTATGACTCATGCCAGACATAAGGACGTGGTGCTGTTTTCTCATGCCATTAAAATATAATTGCAGGACTATGAAGCACTGTCATCTAAACACACCTTCTGTAAAAGAGCTGCTTCTCTGTTTACCTGACTGAGCCTCATTTATCTGTCTGCCAGAGTGTGTTCTGTGCTATAAATAGCTGTTAGCTACTTGCAGCAAAAGAAAGATAAAAAACACCTTTTTTGTAAGAGGAGTCTTTTGTAGTCCTAACAACTTGATAAACCCTTCCCCGTACTCTCATGCTGAGGTGTGAAAACGCTCACTGCAGTAAATAATCCTTGCTGTACATTTACAAGTGACAACTAGTAGGACTCTAAACTTAGTCTGTCTGCTACTCCCCAATGCCTTCAGTGGGAGGATTTTTCTCTCTCATGAATGATGCAGACTTAAAATGTGCTTTACTAGTTCCTCAATTATTTCTGTCATGTTCCCCCTCCTTTTTTCTATTTCGTATTTATTTATACTTTGGTAATCAGGAAAGTGAACTGGTCCCAGGACCCTTTTCAGCCACAACATAAGCTACACAGGCAAAGATAATAACAATTATTAAATGCACTTATCAATACAAATAAAAAAATACTGACAAAGACATTGACCAAGATTACATGTGGAACATGTAGCCAGTGTGACAGTGACCAAGTAAATCATTGAGCAACATTTACTAGAATGTATACATTAATAATGCTTAACTATACTATGTTGTTTATTATCAATAATTAATTGTATGCACACATATTACACACACACACACACACACACACACATATATATATATAGTGTTTGTGTCTCTGTATATGTGTATGTATATAAAGTGGATGTGTACAAAAGCGTGTGTGTGTGTGTGTGTGTGTGTGTGTGTGTGTGTGTGTGTGTGTGTATGTATAGGGGGGGGCTTGAAAATGGTAAATGCATTTATACTTTAGAACAAAAAATATTTACTGGCTTTTCTCTAAATGTCACAGAAATCTTTGCTACTACTCTTAAGTTATCTTGACACAAACTATTATAAATAACATTTAAAGCTTAGAATTTCAACACTGTGTTACTGCTTATGTAAATTTGTTAGAAGAGTTGAAAATTCCCTTTAAAACCCTGACTGATCTAATTGCTTTGTTTTGCTATGAAAGGGGAGTGTTAAGTTCTCTTCCCCTCTGCAACAGTTCCACAGCTTTCTGTCTTTTTTACGTTAGCTGCTGTATTCCTTATGTTAGCATGATTAATTACCCATCTAAGATTGACAGCAGTACCTGACAGGGTAAACTACAGATTTAACTGTATCTATGATATGTCATGCAGGTGGAGATGAATTTCTCTGCAAAGTATGTGAGTAGTTGAGTTTAAAAATAAAAGTAGGTGGGCTTTCCCTTACTTTGACTCTAATGCAAGGAAATAAAAGTTTTAAAAACTATAAGCAGGTTTCTGGCACATACACAATGCTGGAACCATATTGCAGGGAGAAAATAAACCTAACGATTGAGTTAAACTGTATGAGAGGGTGGAGTGCTCCTTTAAGGTTAACTTCTCCAAAAACTAAATTGATTTTCTGGATGTCAAGCTTACGTTACACCAAGGTGTTGATTACAGACCACCTTGCATAGAAAGAACACTTGGAAGAACTACTATTGCACCACCTTTCTGGAATTTAAGGTTAACTTCTCCAGAAACAAAATTGATTTTCTGGATGTCAAGCTTATATTACACCAAGATGTTGGATTACAGTCCAGCTTGCACAGAAAGAGCACTTGGAAGAACCACTATTTGTATCAAAATAAAATCCTAACCACATTTTTAAAAATGTTATGGAGAATCAGGTGGTTCAGATTTTCAGACTTTGTACTGATGGTAGTGAGTCCATGAATTAATGTGAAAAGTTGCAGAAGCATTTATGTGATAGAGGATATAAGAAGCAAGACTTGCAAGTGAGATCAGATATTAAAGATTTAAGGACTGGCAAAGGGCGCCCATATTATTATAATAATCAAGGTTCTACTGTCCACAAGCAAGCTATTCAAAAGGATGATTTTTTGAGATGCACCCTTACATACAGCTCTGCTAGCCATGAGACCTATGAAGTAATCAAGACATTCTGGCTGATACTGGTTGAAGATAGCTAATTAAAAGATTTTGTAGGTGTCCACCAGAGATTTTCCTTTAGGAACAAGAAAACATCAAGAGATTACTTTGTGGCAAAGATGGATTCAATAATAAAATAATATCGGATAAAAAGGGGACTTTTAAATGTAATAGATGTAAAGCCTGTACGTCGATTGCTAGTAGTAATGTCTTCCACCACCCTATTACCAACAAAAAATTTGTTTTTGATGTTTATGCAGATTGTAATAGTCGACATCTGTTTTTTCTTGCCTCTTGTTGCTAATGTAATGTATTTTATATTGGAAAACAGATCAATGTCTTGAGGACAGGATTTTATGACATCTAAGGGATATTAATAAACTAGATCCCAACAACGCACTGGCACTGCATATCCTTGACAAGCCCACACATACGTTTATTTTTAAAGTGATTGAATGTGCACCTCAAACTTCAAGGGAAGGTGATGTTACTAGTCACACAGAGCTAAGAGAAATCAGTTGGATAGTGAATTTGCAAGCAGATCACTTTCCTGGATTGAATAATGTAGTCCCATTTAAACCTATACTTAAAAACAGAAGGATTTCAGTTGGTATGGCCTAAGAGGCAAGTGCCTGCCAAGTAAATGTTTGGTACATTCCTTAGTAACTGAATTGAAGGCGTCACCTAATAACATGCATTTTATTGATTGCCTTTAAAGTTTTATTCAGGAGGCGAGGTTAAGGAAATTACGATCTGATGAAGGCTAAGAGCCGAAAGCGCTTATCGGATGTTTACAGCTTACATTTGTGGATGATTTCGTTTGTGCGTTGTTCTTTTCAAACATTTTATTAAAGTCTTTGTTTTTAAAGGTTTTTTACAAGTTTTACAGTGTTTGGCAGGCATTGGAGGCAAAGATATCTTTGCTGCATTTTGTTTTTTACGTTCGGTTATCCTTGGTAGTTCTCAAGTGTTTTGGTGTCTTAGTCATGGTCTCAAACTGAATGCCAAGATATGCATCAATATTCCCTTCAGCACAAATCAACAACAATACCCTAAGTACCCACAAAGTGGTAAGGGACCTGGGATCGCAAGTTGACTGCGACTTTATCTTCGACCAGCATGTGCCTACTGTAGTAAGGAAGGCTTTCTATGTAGCACACTTGATTAGTAAAGGCATCACCTCGAGAACAAAAGAGGTTATAACTCCTCTATACTCAGCACTAATCTGGCCCATAATTGAGTATAATGCCCCATTCTGCATGAAACGTAAAAAGCATCTGCAGCAATTGGAGAGACCTCAGAGGTTTCTGACATAGAAGATCAAGGGACACTAACATGTGCCGTACACAGACCGACTAAAGCCTCTGTCACTATACTCTGTATCATATAGACTTCTTAGGGGAGACTTATGCCTGGCTTAAATAGCAATATCAGACTCAAACCTAATGAACTTGCTGGATATCCATAAATCAAACGGGACTAGGGCTACCCACTCCAGGGACCTAAATATGGCCTGTGACTTAAATAGGGACAGATTTATCTCCCAGCAACTGCCACATCTTTGGAATAGGCTACTTAGCCATGTGAAACAGAGCACCTCTATGACACTGTTCAAGAGGAACCTGAAATGAGTGGAGGGCACCATAAATTCTTACCAGGAATAGTGCTCACAACTCTCATGGACATGGGCAGTCATTATTAAATGCAATCTTGGGTATTAACTAACATTTCTATGGCATTACTTGGGGTGAAATGGCTAAGCTTGAAATGACCTCCTGGTTGATAGCCTAGTAATCTCCTATGATCTCCTATGAAATTACTTTGTAACATATGTATTCTACTGTGTTTGTACTACTACTATATTAACTTACTTTATTCTGTTTGCATTTTGAGTATATAATATATGTTATTCACTTTTAATGCTGTAAACTTCTTTGGAGTTTTTCCACCCTGGGCCTCCACTGAAATAGGGCTTTGTCCATTCAGACTTTCCTAGTAAACAAATGCAAATAAATAAACACATTAATATGAGAGGCATTCACATGTCTGTTTTATATTATTTTGCATAGTCCTGTGCAGTGGTTTAACATTTAAGAAGAATCCCAAGCATTTTACAAAAAAACACAACTGACAGAAAGAATCTTAGAGGCAAAAGGAGGAATTCTGAACAAATTACTATTTATACTATACTATTTATATTACAATATACTATTGCTACTATAGAATAGCCCCAGCTGCTGTGTGTTCCTGGCCTAGTGTCCTTGGATACTCTCTCCAACCTGGTTATACTTGCTCCAAGAAGCCGAGTCTAACTACCTGAAGAACAAGGACCCTGTCTCTACTCCCTCCAGTCTCATCTTCGAGCCACATATTCCCTGTATTATCTCAAGTAAAGGGAGAAAGAAACTCTCTAACCTGGTTATACTTGCGCTAAGAAGCAGAGTCTAACTACTTGAATAACAAGGACCCTGTCTCTACTCCCTCCAGTCCAATCTTCGAGCCACCTATTCCCTGTACTATCTCAAGTAAAGGGAGCAAGAAAGTATGTGTCTACAACATCACTGTCAGTATAGCCTATAATGCAATATTCTATTTTTGTTGGCTCTAAGAGCGCTAGCCAGAAAAGCCAGCAGCTTCACCCCCTCTCCACTCTGTAACCTATATATCTCTTTTCTTTCCCCTCCATGTAAAAGTCACCTGAACTACTTCTCTTTCCTCTGAATCTGTACACTAACTCCCACTTTTCCCCAATTTACAATATTCACCTTGTCCACTAGGTTGCATTCTTGTCCTTCAGAACTTTGAAGCCTTTTCCTAGTCTGTGATACACCCTTACTATTTTATTTCTTTTTTGAGTCCTTAGGCTTGCTCATAAATTATAGCCCATAACATCTTCTTTACTTGAGGTGAACCTTCAACACCCACCTAGAAGCCTAATTATCTTTCCTTAACTTCACTCTATTATTTAGGGTTACCTACCTACTGTAGCCTGCTCCAATTGATTGTTCTTTTTCTGCTCCTTACCTCTCTGTTCTCTACCCACTCTGTTCACCCTGTGGGCTCACTCTGCTCCCCTACCCTGCCCCATATTCCACCCACCCCCAGTGCTACTAAACTTATACATCTAAACCATACCCTCTCGCTCTACAAACCAATCACAGCTACCTCCTTATTAAACTATTTAACAAATTACGCCGCTCTCCTTAACCACCCCCTGCTATAACTCTACAAACCAATCACAACTACCTCCTTATTAACCTATTTTACAAATTACACCACTCTCTTTAACCACCCCTAGTATAACTTTTCCCTCCAAATAATCTCAGTAAAGCTCATCAATCAAAATGTATACATTAACTTCCCAAGTTCAACTAAAGCTTCTAATCTTTCTTTTACTCCTACCATCCCTAGCGGCAACCTACTTAATAACCTCCTATGAGCAGCCAAACTATTTACACCTAAATCACCCCAAAAAGCAAACAAGTATTATATCTCAAACTAACTCCCGCGAGCACATAAATATAACATCTCAACCTAGCTATTTACCTACAAAATATCACAGACTGACCCACATCAAATATAACTACTTAAAACCTCTCAACCACTACTGTAACCTTCATCATCCCTTAAACATACTTTTACACATCTCCTTAATAGATGGAAACATCCATCCTAACCCTGGACCAGGACTTAAAGTAACCACAGAGCCACAAATCCATATTCCCACCTCACCTACTATCCCATCTAAATCTCTCAACTCCCTCTTTATTGCCCACCTAAACATTTGCAGCATAAATAATAAAATTGCCCATCTTCATGCTCTCCAGGATTTTCATTCCTCTGATATCCTTTGCTTAACAGAAACTTGGCTAAAACACACTACTCAAGATACTGCAATCATTCCACCAGGATACAACATCTTAAGACAAGACAGCAAAACAAAGCAAAAAAGTAGCTATTCTCTATAGAGAAGGTCTACAAGTATCAATACTAAACCTCAGCACCCCTCCAGAAAGCAATGTAGAATTGATTGGCACTAAAATACAGATTAATTCCAACAAATCACTAAATATAGTTTGTATCTACCTACCCCCTGGTAACAATACCAGCACCCTGGAAGATATCCTTGCTGAGCTCACTTCAAAAATCCCCCAAGAGACAATAATTCTAGGTGACTTTAATATTGACTGGAAGTGCTGCTCTACTGAAATGCCAACTTCCCATATTAAACTTCATGGTTTCTCACAAACAATCCACTCCCCAACCAGAATTAATAAACCCAATAATAAAGAGTCCATCCTAGACTGGATTCTCATTAATAATCATCAACAGCTCTACAAAGTAGGAAACCTCCCAGATGATCTAAGTGATCATTCTCTCTTTCTGTGATGATTCTCTCACTTACATGTTTGTTTGTGTCTTTCGGCTTTTCCCGGTTAGGGGTCGCCACAGCAGAACTCCGGTCCGCTAAAGATTGGCAGTAGATTTTTACGTACTGGCTTGCCAGGCCTAATGCACAACCTTCAACGAAGGAATGCCCATTCACGTATGTCGCTACACAGAAGACGCTCTAACTGAGAATCGAACAGGCAACGTCTAACTGTGAGGCGACAATGCTACCGCAGCACCACCACCGCAGTATACTCTCATTTACATAATCAGGCAAAAGTCTAGCATTCCCAACCCTACTATATATAGAACAACTGTGTGTGTGTGTGTGCGTCTTTCGGCTTTTCCCGGTTAGGGGTCGCCACAGCGGAACTCCGGTCCACTAATGATTGGCAGTAGAGTTTTACGTGCTGGCTTGCTGGGCCTAATGCACAACCTTCAACGAAGGAATGCCCATTCATGCATGTCGCCACACAGAAGACGCTCTAACTGAGAATCAAATGGGCAACGTCTAACTGTGAGGTGACAACGCTACCGCAGCACCACCACCGCAGCTTCCTACTATATATAGAACAATAAGAAGCAAAAAAAAATTACCCTGATCACTTCCAAACTGAACTAAAAGCATGTGATTGGTCACCCATAAAACATCTCCCACTTGATGAGGCTGTTAACTACTTTAACCTAAAATTCTTAACAATTCTTGACCACCATGCACCAAAGAGATCTATAAAAATTACATCTAAACCTGCTTACTAATGAAACCAGAAAAAAAATACAGCATAGAAATATAGTCTGGGCACAATGGAGATCAACAAAAAACCCCACAGACCAACAAAAGTTCAGACAAATAAGAAATGAGACAAAAAAAGCTATACTTGAAGATAAAAAAAAACTTTTACTGCCATTTCCAGCAAACTAACCACAATAATCCACAAAAGTTCTGGTTCAGCATAAACAGCTTACTTCGTCCAGGCCACTCCACTACACCACCCCCTGTTGGGGCAAATCCTGACAATCCACGGCAAACTGCAAATGCTTTTAATACCTACTTCACAGAGACCATCCAATCACTAGCTAATCAACTCACAGCTGATAGCTCTGCTCTCCCAACCTTTGCTGATAACTCTCTTCCAATACTCCACTTGAAACCAGTCCCAGCCTCCCTCATCTGCAACCTTTTACACAAACTAAAACCATCTACCCCATCAGCTGACCAGCTACCTGCTGAATATCTGCAAAAAGCAGCCAAAGCCGTAGCATATCCTATATCACTGTTGATAAATAGAACCATACAAGAAAACACCATTCCAGCCATCTGGAAAATCTCCCACATTATTCCCCTACACAAGGGTGGAAATTCCATAGAATATTCTAACTACCGTCCCATAGCACTACTCTCCCCCTTGGCAAAAATAATGGAAATGGAATCCATAGACAGTTACCAGACCATCTACTTCAGAATAATCTTCTGGCTAAGTGTCAGCATGGCTTCAGACCCTTCCATAGCATAACTACTGCTCTCTTATCCTGCACCGACCGCATCAATTCTAACCATGATAACAATGTTCTCTCTTCGGCACTTTTCATCGACTTTTCCAAAGTGTTTGACATGGTCAACCATGATCTACTTATTAATATACTAAAATCCTTTTCTCTCGATACAATGGCTACTAAATGGTTCCAGTCCTACTTAGAGAATAGACAACAGGTTGTCCTATGGGACAACAACCTATCATCCCATCTCCCTGTTACCTTAGGTGTTCCCCAGGGCTCCGTATTAGGCCCTCTCCTTTTTTCAGTATTTATCAACGACCTAAACCGAGCTATTCCCCAAGCTAACTGCATACAATATGCAGATGATTCGACAATAATCTGCTCAGCTGAATCTCAATCCCAATTACCGACTCTAACCCAAAAATGTTTAGTATAACTGAGAACTGGTTTCTACAATGCTGCCTCCTCTTGAACCTCCAAAAAACCAAACTCTTGCTCTTTACTCCTACCAGGAAGTCACGCCCACTCAATTTCTCAATCTCATCCAACAATGGCATACTCATATCTCCTGATCCGACAACTAAACTTTTAGGGGTAACTATTGATAACAACCTGAACTTTGATACCCACATCAACAATACCATAAAAACTGTTGACAAGAAACTAGGATCTCTTTACAGGATCAAACCCTTTCTCTCCCCACTAGCTAGAATCACTATTGCCCACTCCCACCTTATATCCACACTTCTCTATGCTTCTTTCGTATATACAAACCTGTCCAACTATAACCTGAACAAGCTGACCAACTCATATAACAACATTGCCATATTTGCCACTGCTTCTCCTTTTAGGACCCATCACTGCTATAACCTGAAACAATTAGGCTGGCTAGAGCTCCAGAATCAGATTTACTATAACCAGCTCACCACTGCCCACAAGACCCTCTACCAACCCACTAATACGTCAGTTCTTTCCAGCCTCATTACCCAAAATAAAAACCTCAAAACATTAAGATCAACTAATAAACTACTTGTATCAACATGTAAATCTAAAAACATAGCAGGAGATGCCTTGTTGTCTAATGCAGTGGGAAAAAACTGGGACCAACTCCCTTACGAACTTACATCACTGTCTTCTTTTACACTTTTTAAGTACAATCTGAAACTCTATCTTAAAACCCATTGGTTATGTCCCTGTACAAATCCAGACTAATCCTATCTGGCTCCCTTCTCTCTCTCTTGCTGTAGACCTTATATCTGCACTGATATTTGTCAGTATCCACCTATTACTTATCCTTTACAAAGACATATCTTACCCTTTACAGCTAATTTAACTTGTATAGCCAAGTCTTTTGCAAATAGAGTGTAAAATACCTCATCTAATTGCTTCCAGCAAATTCTGTACAATCTGTGCAAGTTTTTTTTTTTTTTTTTGCAATTGCTGAAACTTTAAGTATGTATCTGTACCATAACTTGTTACCTAGATTTATGTTTAAACTGTGTACATTTTTGAACTGTTGAAACCTAAGTTTGTATCTGTATAATAGGCTAGCTGCTCAGCATAATGCAGCCAAGGTTATCCAAGTGCAACTAACTCTGGGCAAAACTGCAATCTTGATGTACTGGAAAATATTAGGGTTCAATCAAACACCCTAATAATGGGCGATTTCAACTACCCCACCATTAATTGGGAAAACTACTCATGTACCAACTCCTTCGCTCATCGCTTTCTGGAATTCATAAACTCCAATGCCCTGGATCAACTTATCCACACCCCCACCAGGGGCAGCAATATCCTAGATCTAGTCATTACCAACATAAGTGACCGGTGTTCCACACCTGAAGTCAACACCTCATTGATCCGATCCGACCATAAGCTAATTACCCTAGATAGCCACATCCTGCCCCCACCCCCCATTAAGGAAACCACGGTAAAAAATTTCTCCAAAGCCAACTTCATGCTTCTTAAGACAGAAGTGGTGAACTTCATAACACCCATGCAGATGGACAATACAATTACGACTACTGAATCCTACACAATTGCACTTTAAAAGCACTGACATGAGTGCATGGATCATGCTATCCCAAACAGAACCAAGACGCTATCCTCCAAAAAAAGGAAGCCAATCTGGTGGTCCCCTGCCATAAACAAGCTGTACAACAGAAGGAAGAAACTGTTGCAAAAGAGAGTAAAATCCCATGAGTGGAGGAGCTCCCTGGTCAGCCTCAGTAAGAAGCTGCGATCCCTGATAAAATCCTCCAAAGCTAGTTGCAAAAACAAAATCACCACTGATTCTAAAGACAACCATAAAGCATTCTATAGCTATGTCAAGAATCTCAATGGCAACACTCAGATCTGCTCTGAGTTACAGCACAATGGCACTAAATATACAGACCCAACTGATATTGCCAACATCCTGGCAGATAGGTTCAGTGCTAACTTTATCCCTCTCTCACCCCCTAAAGAGCCCATCTCTATACCGGAAGAATGTAAAGTTCCTGTAATCACAGCTGCACAGGTAAAAACCACACTCTTCAAAGCCAAGGACACAGCATCCATGGGACCAGACAACAACCCAGGCTGCATTCTACATGAACTACAGAACGAACTGGCACCCCACCTAAGTACCATGTTTAATCATAGCCTCACCTCAGGCTTTGTGCCTGCTGAATGACGCACAGCAACGGTTATCCCCATTAGCCTGACGAGCCTGGTCTGCAAGGCCATAGAACGTATCATCATGAAACTTATAAACAAAGACATTGGTAATCTCCAAACTCTGGACCCCACCCAGTTCGGGTTTGTAAAAGGCAGATCATGTCTCCTAAACCTGATAGACTTCTTTGAAGCAGTCACCAAAGCCGTAGACAAGGGTAAGGTGGTTCACACAGCCTATCTAGATCTTGCCAAGGCTTTTAACACCATCCCCCACTCTAGAATTATAGATAAACTCACTAAACTAGGTATAGATCCTTATGTCACAAGATGGATTGCCAACAGGCTCACTGACAGAACCCACACTGTGAAAGTAGCAGACTCCAAATCCGACTTCAGACCAGTGACAAGTGGAGTACCACAGGGTTCAGTCCTGGGTCCTCTCCTGTTTGGTATCTACTTCTCTGAAGTACAGGCTAACATAGAAGATCTTTGGCTAACAAAATTTGCAGATGACTGCAAACTAGGAGCCATAATCAAAACTCCTAACGATGTGGACATCCTACAAAAGGGTCTCACTGAGACAGATGCCTGGTGTCAAAGCCATGGCCTCAAGCTCAATGTGAAAAAGTGCATTGTCATCCCTTTGGTAAAAACTCTGTACCTATGAACTACAACGTAGGCGGTAGTATACTTAACACCAAAAGCGTGATAAGAGACCTTGGGACACAGGTGGACAGTAGTCTCTCCTTTGATAATCACATCGCCACAGTAGTCAGGAAATCCTTCTACGTGGCGCCCCTCATCACAAAAGGTTTCTCATCCAGAAAAAAAGAGGTCATTGTTCCCCTCTACTCATCACTCATTAGACCCATTATAGAGTACAACGCCCCTTTTGGTATGTACCTCACAAGACATCCACAACAACTGGAAAGGCTGCAGAAAGACCTCACAAAGAAGATTACCAGCCTCAAACAGATGCCCTATGCAGACCGTCTCAAAAAACTCCAGCTTTACTCCGTCGCATATCACCTACTCAGAGATGATCTCTGCCTAACATACAAAGCTATGTCAAACCCAGAGCTGTTGGAAATGCTCCACTTAAAGAAATCCCAATCCCCTCCGAGCTACTCACTCTAGGGACCTAAGCCTTGTCACCACAATAAACAGAACATGCCGGAGGTATAGATTCCTGTCCCAGAGACTTCCCATACTCTGGAATAAACTACCTATCTATATCAAACAAAGCTCCTCATTAGCACTCTTCAAGAAAAATCTTGATGATTGGATGGGAAATAGGAAATTCACCCCAGGGATCACCTCTGTGGCTCTGCTTGACAGTGGCACAGGAAAATAATTTTCTTGGGTGGCAAAAGCCAGGGTACCTTTTTGGCTGGGCTTGTATAGGCCCCAGGGCTGATAGCCTAGTACCTACCTATGAACCTATAAACCTATAACCTTTACATGAATAGTTGTACTAATGTAACTTCTTGGAGCTTATCTCCCCGGGGCTCTACTGAAAATGGACATGCATCCAGTTAGACTATCCCGGTCAACAAATGTAAAATAAAAGTAAAATAAAATTACTTTGAGGAAATGCTTACTGAAACAACATTCTGCTTTTACTTGTGGAGTAACAGGTCAGCATATAGTGCTTGTACAAATGCACCTTTGGCCACTTGGAGGCAAACAAAATGATGCAATATGTCAGCCAGCTGAACAAGGTCTGGATCAGCACAGGAGGGCTGGGTTTGGTATAATGCTTAAGGTCTTCACCTTATAAACACAAAGTACTAGTTTGATTCTGACCTTGAGTTGTTGGCTAGGTTAAAATGTCCCTTCAGGGCAGTTATCCTTGTATTCACCTATGAACACACTATATAAAAGGAGTAGAGAAAATTGTCAGCTGTTCAAGCTTCTTAAAATCATGCAGGTTGTGAAAGTAAAACCACAACTGACAGTGAATTAACAGATTATGGAGACAATACCCTACAGTTTTCTGAGCTTCTAAAAATGTGACATGAATGTATAGATCAACAGATGACTTTGACACAACCTTTGAAAAATGAAGGATTCATTCTGAGTGATATCAACTCCTTCTGAAAAAAAAGTCCATTTACACATAAACTTAAGCCGCACAAAGATGCAGTGGGTGGAAGGGGGGGCAACTACAAAAAGGATCTTTCATCCTTCCAAAATACAATCTTCAAGTCTACTAAACCAATCAGTTTAAGGGGAAAATGTGAGAGTACAATGGTTATGAAGTTCAGATCCCTACAAGGAGAAGGTCTTTGTCAGAAAAATCTGAACCCCTTACTCCACATCCATTAAACCATGGATGGCTAAAAAAAACAGATAAGTATATTTAAATGGAATCACAAAGGGTAAGACAAACAGAATTAGGATACATGAGCTGAATGCTTCCTGGAGTCAGAGTGAGTTCATTAGTACACTGGAGCCATCAGAGATGTTTGTTGGCCCACTTGCACATCAGGACTGCTTCCCTGCAGCCATTGTAGGAGTTAACTCACCCCAGAGCTCATTCACATTTTGCAGTAGTGTCTATCCAATCAGATGAAAAGAGGCTCCAGCTTCAAGATGTATTCCAGAACTTGCTGAATAAATAGCATATCTATCAGCTTAGGACATTTATGTGGAGAATCTTTTATGCTGGAGTCCAAAGCCCCTGAACCAAAGCTGACGCCAGTTGCTTCTCCAGACTTCCAGTTATGTGTTCAAAATCATGAACTATTTTAGGAAATGGAGAAAGGAAAACTTGATTCAAATTTGCTTAGTAACAATCATTATATGGAATAAAGGAAGGTGAAACTAGAAGTAGGTTGAAAAGACAGACGCCTGTCTAGATTCATTGACAGCATGTGGCACAATGTAGAGCAAATGTATACAGGTATGTGAAAAGGATGGGTGGCATGATTTTGTTGTAGTGGCTTTCTCTGTCAACAGCTTACAACAGTAGTGCAATAGCCTTTTTTTGACTGTCAGTATCAATCTGTATTTTTAATTACTTTGCTTTCTTTGATTTTCATTAGGGGCCATTTTCTACTACAACAATTTAAGGAAAGTCTAAATGACAGGCCTGAATTTGTTGAAGAGTTAATTGTTCTTTTCAAATAAACAACTTTAGTTCAGTGTTAAGGTGTTTGAAACCTGACCCCTGTGATTAATAGGTTTTAATTGGGCTGACACTGTGTTACATTCACAGATTTTAATATCATAGCTAGAATTAGAGGCTTTGATTTTAATCTTCCTTCCACAGCTCACTGACCTGTGCTAACCAAACACTGTATGCAATGCAAAAATACTGTAACAAAACCCCAGAAGAAACATGCTCTTTTATAGAAAATGCAGTGTAGAAACAAATGAAAACTCAAATACTGCTAGAAAATAAGAAGAGTACGAAGAAAATATTGTCTTTCTTTCTGGTATTCAGAAGTTTGATTAAAGGGAAAGATAACTAATTTGAAAATAGATAAACTTAAGTATGATATTATTTTACATCTGAAACTAAGCTTGAAAGCCTTGCTTTGTTTAAACTCCAGGCCACACTTTATCTGAGGTATGATGCTGGCAGTCTGTGACCGATAAGGCACATTTAAATACCATTGTTTAAGAGACAGTTTTTTCTTAATGGCTCTGTAGTTTGAATCAGTGACCTAATCTAATTACTCTGCCACTCTTGGTAGCTCCTTTTTTAATTTCTCCAAATCTTTTGGGTTTCTAATACCATGATTGAAATGGACCTCATTTCTAAATCAAAGTATGATTAAAGTTCATAAAATTAGTATTGTTTCAATCTTTGATGTCAGTCAGAAATGCTCTTCGCAGCACCTGCAATGTTCCCAGTAATGACTCCTGCTGCAATTCATACTGAGTTACATGTATTGGTAACATATCTAAATACGATTGTAGATTATTTTTATAACACCCATTGCTTCTGCTACTATTGGAACTGTCTAGGTATCTTTCTTCCACATTGCTGTCGTTTCTGCCTGCAGATCCTGATATTTTATGACTTTGTATCTCTCTGTACCACTATATCCGGTTTTCTGGCATCTGTCTTTTGAACTGTTGATAATGGGTGATCTCATGTGATATAAATTTCTTTGTGGCTCATGTTTCCAATGTCTTTCAGCCACTTCAGTACCATAATGTTTGCACAATCCCCAGTGCAACAGTCTTGCCACATTATTATGCCTTTCAGTATACAGTCCTTCTGCCATTAGTATATCACAACTAGTAATGAGGTGTGCAACTGTTTCCAATTTGGTTTTACAAAACCTACATTTGTCTGTTTTGTCCACACATTCAGTAGACTTTGTAAACCAGCATGTATGTAGCCCACTATCTTGGGCCCCCAATATTAACCTTTCATCTCTTGGTTTGAATTTGCCTCTCTTTAACCATTCCTGCATTTGTTCCTGATCAACATGAGGTTCTTCGAGAAGTTTTCTATACTTGCAACTGTTTTTATGCATTTTCCACATTTCTTGCCTTCTCACCTGATCCTTCATCTTATATTTTTTCTTTTTTTTTTGTTTTATTACAACATTTTTATACTGCATACAGTGTTTTCTTGAGACTAATGAATGAGTTGGGGAAAGAAGATTAACATCAAAGAATCTAAACCTGATTAACATCAACAACTCTAATTCTAGCTGCAGTACTAAAAACTGTGAATGCAGCACAAATCATCTCAGCCCAAAATAACACCTGTAATCACAGGGGTCAGATCTCTCACATTTGAACATTGAACTAAAGTTGTTACTTTGTAAAGAACAATTAACTCAGCAACATGTTCAAGTCTATCATTCAAACATTGCTTAAAATGCTATATTTGAGATGGCCACTTATGAAAATCAAAGGAAGCAAAGTAATTAAAAATGCAGATTGATTTTGATAGTCAAAAGTAGGCAGCTACGGTACTGTTGTAAGCTGTTGAGAGAGAAAACCATAGCAAAAGATGGGGAGTTTTCTCTCTGTCCATCTAAAATTACATCAGGAAGGTGAAGACATTGATTGATAAAAGCATGTTACCCATGGTAGCCCCCATTCAGACCATTTTGTGCTATAACACTTTAGAAAATAATAACCACTTTCTTTGATATAGAAACATTGGTAATGCAGAAAAGCTCGATATGCTGAAAAACGTGTTTTTTTTTCAGTTTTGGGTGCGGTTCTCCTTTAACTCAGTGTAATGTCTTAAAAAGGAAATGGTGGAGTATTTTATATAATACAATGCAATACATTGTTAGTAGCTCTCTGACTCTGTCCTTGGAAATCGGCTAGTTACTTGTGCCAATGAAGTATAAAGCTATCTTTCACTTCCTCCATTTTTCACTAGTATTTACCCTGTGTACACCTCAATATTTTACTAATTCTTATATGAATTCACTGTATTCTTAGTCTTATAAAGAAAATCCACCAAATAGCACTTCCAGAGACTAGTACTTTAGTGTGCAATACTTTTATTTCTGCTTTCATCCAAAAAAGACTTCATCAGAATATTTCACAGTAAAATGCAATTGCATACTCGAGATGACCAATCACTGATAAAAAATACCAATTAATTAACTAATAATTCTTAAAAACTTTTGCTAAAACAATAAAACAGCAAGAAATGATTATTTGTCTATTTTCAGAAGCCCTTGGGACCTTGATATTATGTTCAATGTGTTCCAAACAGACACATGGTCTTTCTAAAAGAACGTATACTACGACTGTCAATGAACATATCTAGATTGTACACAGCTAACTTTATATAAATGCAACAGTAGTGTATATCTCCCTGTGTTCTTTACACTGTCAGGATTATAAAAAAAAAATATTTTCTATCTTAGAACAGGTCCCTATTGATCTAAGAGGGGGCAATTATAAAAATAAATTAGAACAAAGTGAGACCGTGTGGCAAATTAGACTTGGAGCTGATAAATTTCCAGGACTAAATGAAATGGTTAATATTAAATGTTTTTTAAAAGATTAAAAGTTGAAAACAGACAAATAATCATTTCTTGTTGTTTTATAATTTTAACAAAAGTTTTTAAGAATTATTAGTTTATTAATTGGCAAATTGATTTTTATCAGTGATTGGTCATCTTGAGTATAAATTGCAGTTGTTAATTTACTATGAAACATTCTGATGAAGTCCTTTTGGACAAAAGCAGAAATAAACATTTTGCATGCTAAAGTACTGGTCTCTGGAAGGGCTATTTGGTGGATTTTCTTTATTAGTTTCCTTGAGTGACTACCCTTGGTTTGGGTTGTTGTTATTTTTATTCTTACAATTTGCTTATTATAGTCCTTCATTCTTTCCATACTATATTTGTATATATTATTGTCACTCCTATTTTTGTATGCCTTGGGCCAGAATTTTTGCTGAAAAGGGTCCTTGGACCAGTCCAGCTACCTGATTAATAAACAAGCAGGTAAATAAATAAACAACACTAAAATGAAACTTTGCAATATGTACACTGTTCAGAAAGGGGTCTACTTCAGAAAGATGAAAACGCAAACTTTCGAACGATCACATGAGCGAATAATCAGAAACTCAAAATTGGTAGTTTGGGATCGCAGAACAGTGAAGATTGGAATATCTGCTCTTTCCTCACTGTAGTGCGATCTCAGAGTAGGAATATATATTTAGCGGGGTGTGTGGGGGGCACAGCCCCCCACAATACCAATTTTGAGTTTTTGATTATTTGCTAATGTGAGCGTCGAGAGTTTGCGTTTTCAGTTTTATGACATAGACCCTTCAGAAAGACATATACAGCAGAGCTGTAACTTTAAATTACAAGGTAAAATTGTAAAGAACTACAATAACTGATGAAGTAGATGTGTCAGGATATGCTAAAACGAATTACTATTTATGTTCTGCATGCAAAGTCTCTGACAGATTGATAGGCCAGTTTGCATCGTAACATCTCTTGCTGTTATATAGAAGTCTCAGCATAAAAAACTTCATACAGTTGATGTGAAGGTAGGCTGAATTTGCTGAAGTCCAGTGTAGATCGAAGCATACCTAATTTATTACATATCAAAAGAGATAAAAATAAAATGCATCTCTCTGTTCCCGCATGTGACATTCTTCACCAGCACTTAAGTAAAAAAAAAAAAAAAAAAAGACCGAGACTTTAACAGAATTCATTTTCTCAGACCACCTTTTTAGGAGAGGTTGAGACAAAGGCAGACTAGCTAGTTTCAGAATCCATCTGACCCAAGTATTGGTTCTCCATAGTATGGCAAACTGAGAGATTTAACCTTTTCCCCTGGAAGACCATGGGATATTAATCAGGACTTTTACTGGGCCAGCTGAACCAAAGACCTGTTAGTAGGACTTGATGAACTGACTAGGGAGATAAAGTAAGGTCTGGTGTTTAATTTGCCAACCTGATGCATCAGTACCTTCTTTTTATGGAAGACAGTGGCAGGCTTCACAATATTAGTGGAAATATACAGGCCCTTCACCATGGAGAAAGCAGTGCTTCTTTGGTATATGATATTCCAATGACAGTATTCAAGAGGATAGAAATTACTTATGAAAATATAGCTAGGGAGTAGGATAAAATTAAGGTGGAGTTTAAAAATAGGGTGGAAATAAAAGAAAGGGAGATATGGTTAAGAAGTAAAAAAAATTATTTACAGGGGCTGACAGAAGTTAAAGTATTACAGAACAGTGGGAATCTCACAGAACAAGAAGAGAATCGACTGCAGAATGCTAAGCAGAAAATAAGAGATTACCTTGATAATGTATATGAATTTAGAAAGGTTGCTGTTAAGCAACTGTTTTTTGATGATAACACTAAAGCACAAACACTTTTAGCACAACGACTCAGGCAACAGAAAGTAGAAATGGGCTGTCACCAAACTTAGGGAGCCTATAACAAGGAAGGTAAGACGAGATCCTATACAGGTATTAGAAATATTTTGGAAAATTCTATGAAAGTCTGTATAAAGAAATATAGAAATCAAGAAAAGATACAAATGGAAATGTGTATGGAAGAATTAAATATGCCAAAGTTAGAGGTAGATGAGGCTCAATTACTAACGGTTAGGATAGGAGTAGATGAAATAAAAATTGTGATGTATAACCATTCTGCAAGAAAGTCCCAATGAATAGATGGTATTCCTGTGAAAGTTTGGAAGCTAGGAGGGAAAAACTGATAAGGATCTCAAAGGTTTTGTTTAATAGTATTTTAAAAGGTGGAGAAGTACTAACATCCTGAAAGAAAGTACTGGTAGCTATAATACCTACAGATGGTAAAGATCCAACAAAACTAGGTTCATATAGACCCATTTCAATACTAAACCATGATTATACAGTGTTTATGTCTATAATGGCTAAAAAGATTGAAAAGGTAATGTCAAAATTGATAGATATGGATCAATGTGGTTTTTGTGGAGAGGAGGCAAACATATGATAGCATTAACAGAACACTGATGATCCAAAGAGAAACAGAATATAAGAAAATACTACTGTTGTTAGTGGGTATTGATGCAGAGAAAGCATTTGACAGAGTAAGCTGGGACTTTATGAGCAAGGCAATGGAAGCATTTGCATTTCCTGAAAAAATTATAAGGTTGATTAGTATGATATATGTGGGATCGAAGGCGAAAATTAAAGTGGGTGGGGTCCTCTCTGATAATTTCTGCTTGAGCAGAGGAACCAGGCAGGTGTGTCCTCTTTCTCCTTTTGTTATTTGCATTATATTTAGAACCACTGGGTAAGAAAATAAGGAACTCAGAAATTTAAGGGTATAATTGGTATGGTAGTCATGAAAAGCTGCTTCTTTTTACAGATGATATTATTCTATACCTGAGAAAGCCAAAACGAGACATCACAATGTTGTAGACTATTTTGAGACAGTTTCATATCTTTTCAGGATACAAAATTAATGAAGCTAAAACAAATGGCAATAGTGGTAAATTATGTACCCACATATGAATTGGTTCAGCAATATCCATATTTATGGGGACACAATAAAATGCAGTATTTAGGAGTATGGATTAAAAATGATTCTGGTGTGGCAGCTAAGGATATTTGAGAAGAGACTAAACAAAAGATAATACAAAAACTGAGAAAATGGAAAGTTAGGTATATGGTTATGGATACTAACATACAAGCAGTTAAATTGTTTTAGTCTCATTAGTCGTATAGGTCAGCCATATTTTTATCAACCAGAGGAGAAGTTGTGGATAGCAATTAATAAAGAAATGAAGGACTTTATCTGGGAGGGGAAGAAGGCAAGAATCAAGTGGGATAAGATGATTCTTCTAGTAGAACAGGGCAGATTGGGATTACCCAATTTGTAGGGGTATTTCAGAGGTACACAGTTAAGGCTCATATACTTAGCACACGCAGAAAACTATAATTCAAAGTGGAAAGGGATGATGATGATGAAACAGGGAGGAAGCTCAAGAAACAAGGAGAGACTGGGATTTTGGATGTAGGCCTTTAAGGAGAATAAAAATAATCACACAGAATAGTATATCTAGAAAGTAGCAGAAAGTATCCTAAGAACTAAGCTAACATGGGAATGGAGAAAGGAGATTCTGCCCATAGGGATGACTGCAATTAGGGAAATAGACATTAGGCAAGAGGGGGCTGGAATTTATTGGAGAAAACTGGCAAAGGAATCAAGGTATTGGGAGCAAATAACTAGAGAGGAAAAGATGATAGAATGGGAAGAATTTATTTGGACTGCAGGTTACAGATTGCCTTCTCTATCAAGGATTGATATCAGAGTATAGGCAAAAACAAAGAAATAAGGGGGTCCTAAATGAAAGACCAGCAGTGGTAGAGTTTTCAGTAGAATATCGAACAGAAGTTGCCATTAAAAAAGGAATGATTAGTAGAGCATATAAAATATTGCATGATAACTATAAGAATCAATCAGAGGAGGTTAGAAAGGATTGGGAAGAGAGACTGGATAAGCAATTCACAAAGAAACAATGGGATATACATATATGTATGTCTCCCAAATGTGCAACAAAATCTAGACGATTTAGGATCTTTGCTTGGAAATGTTTACATAGGTATTTTCATACCCCAAGTAAACTCCAGAGAATGTTTCCTCAGGTAGACAGCAAATATGGGAGGTGTGATGGGGAAGAAAGAGGGAACTGGGAACATGTTTTCTGGAAGTGTGGTGAGTTGGTAGATTTTAAGGATTCCCTGCGGGTTGCACTGTCGGAGATGCTGGATGAGCAGATTGGTGTGATGAAGGAGATGATTTTTCTGAGCTATGTTACAGAAGTGGAATTGCATAGACATGGTATGACCTTGCTGTGTCTGATTATGGTGGCTGCTGAAAAAGCAATTACTAGAAAATAGAAATCAAAATCTAAACCAACTATACTAGAAGTAGTGAATATAGTAACCGAGATAAAACAACTGGAGACGAGATCTTTAGAAATGGATAGGTTCAAACTACATAGGAAAAATGGGAATTGTGGGAACAATACATACAAGAGAGGAATGAGGTTTAAAAGAAGTCGGGACTTAAATGAGTTATGTAATGTTTGACTGAAAATGACTGGGTAGTTTATAAGTGATGTACAATGTCTGGAATTGGGAGTGTGTTAGTATAGTTTGTGATGTAAAATGCTTGCAGCTAGGATTGTGTCAGTGTGGTTTGTCTTCATTTATATAAATGTATGATTGCCTATGTCATAAGTGATGGTTTAATAAATATATTTCTTGTTTTAGAAAAGGGCAGGAATCAAATAATTTATTTTATGTTGCTTAGGTTATATGATATATGGCGATATATGTAAAATATAATGTAAACGTGAGCATATTAATACAGTTTGATTTTATTTAAATGTAAATTTGCCTATGTCACAAGTGATAATTCAAGAAAGGTGTTTAAAAGAAAGAAGTTCCAATGGCAGCTTCATCCTGAAAGTGGGGATCTAAAATTTCATGGGACAATATTTCATGGAATGTGCAGATTCATGTAAAGCGGAGTTGAACAACAATTTTTTTTACCCCTTCAAAATGAACTTGGGAGCCATTTAAGCAAACGTATGTGGGATTAGAGGTAGTACAGGAGAAGGATGTTTTCCCCATCTGTTTCCAGAGAAATAACTTTAGGGTCCATAGAGTATGGAATGACAAATGAATCAGAGAAAAATGGAGACAATCTTCTCCATCTTCCTCATCCTCTATTCCCAAACTTGTAACTGTCTTGCATCCTAGGATGGAGAGAAGAAATAACCATTACATGAATGGATGATACCAGGACCGAGGCTAGATCTATATACTCTCTGTGAAAGTGTATTTTTCTTGGCCAGCAATCGGTTAAGAGAAGCCAGTGATTGGCCAAAAGCTCACATCAAGGAAGTCTGACCTATCAGCTGAACTGAACTCTTGTGCTCCTTGTCACTCATCCTCCGCTACATGCTTAATAGGTTCTTAAAAGCAAAAGGCTAAAGGTAGTGCAGACAAATCAGAGACTGAAGAGCAGAAGTAACAGGCCCTGTGGACACTGATACAATTTTCATCAGTGAGCAGCTATCCTTCTGAATTTTAAGGTCAGAATTTGGACCCACGGGTTTGGACTGGGTATTGATAGACTGTTTACCTATTTGTGGAACCTCAAGGGGCTCTGACAAGGAAGGAGAGATGACAGCCGACACTCAGGTTTTGCTCTTATGGGCAGATGCTAAGGAAGAGCCCCTCCTTGCAGAAATTTGACAGTGAGGGTTTGGATGCTAGCCTCTTGCTGAACAACAGTGAGATAGACAAGAGACCAATGCCCACCATATTCACAGTTGGACTATGAAGTAGAGCCAGACCTGCCATGCTTAAATGTTGTTTCTGGGTTCATTACCTTGTTCCTCTCCTGCTCCTGCTAGGGATCTTTTAAGGATCTTCTGGGTGGTCCATCTGCTGGACCGACTTGCCAGCATCTGGGACTGGGTATTGGTTTAGATACCAGTATACTACCTCCAGCATTACTGTGTTACAGGGTTAAAGCCATGGCATTAGCAATGACTCTGGATGTCTTGCTGTAATCTCAGGTAAAACAAATAGTGATTGTGATAGTCTTGTCTCATGACCCACTTATGAACACTTAGATAGCAACATTAAAGTTAGAAACTTTACAAGTGGCAAACACAGAGCTGCATGAAACTGCAAAGAATTAGAGGCAATTGATATGCATGTGCTCTTTCATGCTTAGGTTATGGGGCATGCCACAGAAACTGTGAGGACTTGAGATATTAGAAGAGCTATAGGAAAGGATATAAGATGGATGTACCATGTTGAGAGATGCCCTTCAAACTAAGATCCGATGGATTTTGTCAACCAGGTCCCTGACATTACCAAAAACACAATGTATCATATAATTCCATGGTTACCTCTCATTATTCATCTGACATTCTCCAATTCTGTTTTTACTCTTGTATGAAGGAGAACTTGAGTGACTTAGTAAAAACTGAATCCACAACTAAAGTATATTGTTTTTATGATAAAACCCAGCGTTGTTCAGCCTTTCTATCTGATTGCCCCTACACATTCCCTCACCTACACTCAATGCCTTCCTCGACTAGTACTGCAAAACTCAACAACTGTAACAACAAAAGGCATTTTCAGTACTGGCTTTACCATGTACTTCTGTGCAGAGTAGATGAGAAAGGTGAAAGCACCAAACACATTTTCTAAGAAATGACACTGCCAGGTGTGTGTGTGTGTGTGTGTGTGTGTGTGTGTGTGTGTGTGTGTGTGTGTGTGTGTGTGTGTGTGTGTGTGTGGTAAATGTTTAATACGTTTCAGATGTTCTTCATCTCACATTGCTGCAGTCCTTACATATGGGTAGTCCGCTGTCCTCGGTCGGCCCGAATATCAAAGTATTAGGCTGACGTCGGTCAAGGCACTTAAGACTGACATCAGGACGTCAGGGTACAAATGCGCATGACCGACATCATATCCTCAGTCTTTTTTGCCGCATGGTCCGATGCAGAAGCAGCGTTGCAAGTGCCGTTCGGCGTTCTGAAATTTTTCGAGTTCGGAGTTTCAGACCGAATCAAAGTTGGCTAAGTACCCCGTTGGGGAATATTTTAGTTTTTTCTTGCCTCAGTGGTTTACCGGATGTCAGAAAAAGTGAATAACTGTATTTCTTGTGGGAAACAGATACCGCATAGGGATTATCATTCTTTGTGTGTTCCTTGTTTGGGGCCTGAGCATGACGTTGTTGGGTGTCGCTTTTGTGCTAGGTTCAATAAACGCACTATTAAGCGAAGGTTAGATTGTGCTAGGCTGGTCTTCGGGAAGCGGTGCAATTATAATATGCCGTCGTATTCTCCGGCGCCCGCTTCTTCGAAAAAGCGCAAAGACAAAGCAGTTAAACCCAGGCAAGATGAGTCGTCCGTTCCGGACGCCGGTTATTTAGAGGCGTCAGTGGAACCAGTGGTTCCGACGGAGGCTTCTCTGGAGTCCCAGGGGGAGACTTTGATATTGCAGGATGTGGCCTCTCAGGAGGCAGGTCAGGCTGAAGGGGCTTCTCAAGTTACTGTACTCCCCTCCCTTCCTAGGGTGGTTAGGCCCTCTCCTTCTGTTTCCAAGGCTTCTCCCAGAGGCAGGCCAGGTTTAGCTTCTGTTGGTGTCACTCCTAGTTCAGCAGGGTCTGTGCCCAAGAAGCACATGCTTAAAATGGCAGAAGATTTGATTACTTTGATTAGAGGTTCTTTGCCCCCTCCTGATCAGAGGCCTAGGGTGGAGCCAGAGTTGGGGAGTTTTGAGCAGGCTTCGGATGTTTCAGAGTCTTCGGCTGAAGACTTGCAGGAGTACTCTCCTTATTCTGATTCTGATGCAGATGATTTGACTCCTTCTGCTTCTCCTCCAGAGGATTTTTCTTTTTCAGAGACTCTTCATTCCATGAGGGAACATTTTAAGTGGGAAGGTCAGGACTTCTCTGATTCCAGGAAAAGGCTTAGGGAATTTTTGCTTTTGCCCCAGCATAGGCCCTTGGCTATACCCCTGTTCTGGATGTTGTGGAAGATGTGTTTGCAGAGGCTTCACTTAATCCTGATTCTTTGCCTCCTGCTCCTGTTAAACCGGATAGGTATTACAGGGTGCCTGAGGCTCATAAATATCTTTATAAGAGTCCTAGGGCGGACCCAGAAACTGTTAGTCAGGGACCTAAGGGTGTCAAGGCCTCTGTTGTAAAAAATCCGGTTCCTCCAGATAAAGAGGCCAGAGCTTTGGATAGATGGGGAAAGAAAGTCTATACATCTTCTACCTTAGCTATGAGGGCTTTGAATTGCCAGTTTCACATGTTGAAATATCAAAACTATCTTCTTTCTCAATTGAAGTCTAAGGTGGATGCTCTGGCGGAAGGTATTGAGTGTAAAGAGTTACAAGATTTGGTGCATGTCTCTGAACAGGTGGGTAAGCATTCTTTACAATGTGGTTTTGATGCTGTACAGGCCTCGTCTAGGGTGGCTGCCACTGGTTCAGTTCTTCGCAGGCACGCCTGGCTGAGGGATCAGAATTTATCTGACCATGTTAAGACAAGGATTTTGGATGCTCCTTTACAGTCTGATGTGTTGTTTGGTTCACCTGTGGAGTCAGTCTTGAAGAAAATGGAAGACAAGGCTAAGTCTATGCAGGCTGTTAAAGATTTTTTGCAAGTTCAGCCTCCGAAGTTTAGTAGGAATTGGCCTGCTAAGGGGTGGACGTATCCTTCTTATGATTCTCAGTCTAGGGGTTGATCTAGACGTGGTAGGGGCAGAGCTCAGAGTTCTTTCAGACCTAGAACAGGGAGTTCACCTGCACAATCTTCGGGTGAGGGCAGGGGCCAGTCCTTTCGTAAACAGGCCCAAAGACCTACCTTTTCAGCTGCCAGATCCTTCTTGCCTGGCAGCACCTTTGGGAGGAAGGTTGGCACTCTTCAAGGAAAATTGGAATTTGATTACCCAAGACAGATGGGTATTGGATATCATACACCAAGGTTACAAGTTTTATTTCCATACCTTGCCTCCTTTCAAAGGCATGCCGGACGTTCCTCCTCAGCAAAGACTAGAGGCTCACAAACAAATTTCTCTGCTACTTCAAATAGGGGCCATACAACCGGTCCCTCTGCCAGAAGTGGGCCTAGGATTTTATTCTCACCTGTTCCTAGTACCAAAGAAAGGGAACACGTGGAGACCAATTTTGGATTTATCTATCCTCAACACATATCTGGACATTCCCAAGTTCAAAATGTTGACGTTACAACAGCTTTTACCTCTGCTGGGCAAAGATCACTGGATGGTGACTCTGGATCTCAAGGAGGCTTACCTTCATGTTCCTATCAGGCTCAGTTGCAGGAAGTATCTGCGTTTTCGGGCTGGGACTTCTCATTATCAGTTCTCTGCATTGCCCTTTGGCTTATCTACTGCGCCCAGAGTGTTCACAAATGTTCTGGCTCCAGTGATAGCTTTCTTCAGGCTAAGAGGAATACAAATCTATCCTTATTTGGATGATTGCCTGATTCTGGCCCAAGGAAAGGACGAACTTCTTCATCATTTACAGTATGTGATAGCAGTGTTAAGATGCCTGGGGTATTCTGTGAACGAAATAAAGTCCAGTCTAGTACCCTCTCAGGACATGTGCTTTCTGGGTGTGAGACTGAATACAGCATCCCAGATGGCCTTTTTGACCCCGGACAAACAAAAGAATCTTTCTCTTTACTTCCATCAATTGTCTCGTCAGTCCAGGCTGACTGCAAGGACAGTCCTTCAAGCCTTGGGGTTCATGGCATCTTGTATTCTGGTACTTCCCAATGCCAAACTGCATATGAGGAAGCTACAATGGTATCTCAAAAATGTATGGACACAGCACTGCCAAGATATGGACACTGTCATTCAGATAATACCTTGCATTCAAAAGGAATTTTTGTGGTGGGCTCAGGAATGTCACCTAAACAAGGGACTCTCTGTGACCCGGCCAGAGGCGAGTCAGATTCTAACGACAGATGCCTCAGACAAAGCTTGGGGAGCTCATCTGAATGGAAAATGGGTACAAGACACGTGGCCTGCCAGACTTCAACATTTACATATCAACTTGAAGGAGATGTTAGCAGTCCAGTTTGCATTAATAGCTTTCAAGGATTTACTTCTTCCAGGGCAGGTGTTGGTTCTAACAGACAACACAACTGTCATGTGGTACATCAACAAGCAAGGGGGAACGCATTCTTATCCTCTATGCAGACAAGCAATGATTTTGTGGGAGACTGCTCTCAGTTTACAGCTAACTATTCAGGCAAGGTTTCTGCCAGGAGCACAGAACTCCTTAGCAGATGTGTTGAGCAGACAAATTATGGATCCCCACGAGTGGAAATTGGATCCTCATGTATTTCAGAAATTGACAGTGTTATGGGGAACTCCAGACATAGATCTGTTCGCTTCTCCACTAAACTACCAGCTGACAAAGTTTTGCACAAAAAGGTTTCATCCCACAGCTTGGAAAGTGGATGCTCTTTCATTCAATTGGAGCAATCTTCATGTGTATGCCTTTCCACCTCTGCCTCTCCTCCCAAAGGTACTCCTGAAGGTCAGACAGGACAAGCCAAACATGATTTTAATAGCTCCAGATTGGCCTCGACAGCACTGGTACCCATTACTGAGAAGTCTGGTACGGGAGCCTCCTTGGCCTTTGCCTTCGATTCCTCACCTGCTGTCTCAGGAGAACAGTCATTTACTCAATGTCAAACTTCACTCTCTACATCTAACAGCCTGGCATATTCTGTTTTAAATCCTGGAGGGTCTCAGCTTCCACAGCAAGTTTTGAATGTTATTTTGGAGGCCAGAAGGCCTAGTACAAGGAAAGTGTACGCAGATAAATGGAGGAGATTTTTATTTTGGAGTACAGCAAAGGACTTTGATGTTTCTAAGCCTAATTTAAGTGTGGCTCTTCAATACCTTACTGAGTTACTGGACAAAGGTTTGTCCTTCTCCTCTATTAAGGTTCATGCTGCAGCAATTTCTGCTCACTATGACTGTGACCCACCATTGTTTTCTCATCCTTTGTTTAAGCAATTCCTTAGAGGGGCAAAGAATATAAGACCCCCACGTAGAGCTCCTACTCCTGCTTGGGATCTCAATTTTGTGTTGGAGAAACTCACTCTACAACCTTTTGAGCCTGCAGCTACTGCCGAGTTGAAATATTTATCATGGAAGACTGCTTTTTTGTTGGCCATTACCTCTGCGAGAAGGGTTTCTGAATTACAGGCCCTTATGGCGGTTGAGCCTTTCTTAATTTTCCATAAGGATAGGGTATCTTTATGCACTAATCCTTCCTTTATGCCTAAAGTGGTTTCTAGTGTGGCTTTAAACCAAGCTATTCATTTGCCTACTTTTTATGCAAACCCCCAAAATAAAGGGGAAAAGATTTTACACACTTTGGATATACACAGGCAGTTACGATATTATTTGAACAGAACTAAAGGGTTCAGGCAGTCTCAGCAGTTGTTTGTTTCATTTGCTTTGGGTTCTCAGGGCAAACCTGTTTCAAAACAAACTATTTCTAAGTGGATTGGTTTTTCTATTGCTTTCTGTTATTCCCATCATGGTAAGGAGATTCCAGCTGGGATTAGGCCTCATTCCACTAGGGCTACTGCCACTTCTACAGCTTTTTTAAGGGGGGTGGCTACTAAAGATATTTTGGAGGCAGCTACTTGGAGTTCAGTGCATACTTTCTCTAAGCATTACCACCTTCCACTTTACTCTAAATCTAGGGCTGGTTTTGCCACTGCAGTTTTACAGGGCATTTTGGCAGCTCCTAATGCTTTATAATTTTGCCATCCTCCCTTACCTCTGCTTTGGGATTCTACCCATATGTAAGGACTGCAGCAATGTGAGATGAAGAACATAGTACAGTTTTGTACCTACCATAAATGTAGATGTTCGAAGATCCACATTGCTGCAGTCCAATTTACCCTCCCTCCTTCCCCTCTGTAGTTAGAGGCGGTTGTGTGGTTTGGGTTGTGAATATTGTGGATATTGTATATATTGTACATATGATTAGTGCAGGGGTGGTTGGTTGTTTTTTTGCTGTCTTTTGGTTTTGGCCTTTCTTTTTAGGGTCTTCTGACATCTGGGGCAAGAAAAGACTGAGGATATGACGTCGGTCATGCGCATTTGTACCCTGACGTCCTGATGTCAGTCTTAAGCGCCTTGACCGACGTCAGCCTAATACTTTGATATTCGGGCCGACCGAGGACAGCGGACTACCCATATGTAAGGACTGCAGCAATGTGGATCTTCGAACATCTACATTTATGGTAGGTACAAAACTGTACTTTTTTATGATTGTCATAATGTAGTGAAATTGAGAAAATTACTGACCTGACAAATTTCCCAATACATGCCTTAATACCCACCAAACACCAAAGAGAACTGTAGTGAGAAACACTTACCTAATCACAGGTCTATGAGTTCAGTTTTAAATCTGAATTGTGCAGACTCATGTTATTTCTCAGGTACTGCATACTTTGTAAGCTAGGACAATTTCCGATCAGCTGTTTAGAATATACTGAGTGTTGCTTTGGCATATGGTTCAAAGACTATAGTAAGCCTTTGCATGACACTTTTCAGATCACAGTAGTGACTGAAGAAAAATCAGTTATATAATTTAGTAGACACTGCATCTAAGTTCTGAGAGTAACAATCTTTAGTTTGAATATTTCCATGTATGTTTTTCTTTTCAGGGTACTTCTTTAAATGTTAAGTATAATGCAGTATGCTCTACTGAGAAGTGAACCTATATACTGGTATTTACTGTTTCTGGTTTTACATTAAATCTTGGATTTTATATAATACGAATTGCAGACATTGTTTTTTTTTGACAAGAACTGGTTTGGTATCATCGGCATCTCAAGACCGCATAGCGTTTGGCATGGTATCAAAAGTTTTCATTAGTTCTGTTGTTTTTGACGAACGCCAAACAGTTTACTTTTTAGTTGTAGATACAGTTATAACATTTTAAGAGGCATAGTCAACTGACTTGGGCAGGTGACAATGCCATTTCCATAAAAATGGAAAATTGTGAGGTAACGTAATACTCCTCAAAATGAAGACCATAGTCAGATTTGCCATGCCTATACTGAAGTATGGAAGTGTGAGACCTGTTCTAGTATTTTCTTTTTTTTGGTGGTAACTCTCATTCTTTGGACTTTAGTCCTATTATATTACACTACTGCTACTATATACCAAGTGTGATCTGCTTCTGACAGTTATGTCAGAAACAGAAAAAGAATAATGCATAATGCAATACATGTGAATAAGACACTACTGTGTACCAATAGATCTGAAATGATTATCATAACAGCAAGAACACTACTGAAAACTGAACATATTATGTGTGTTGAGCCCTGACACTGCTCTTCTAAGATCAGCTGCTTTAATTTTATTAATAACAGCATTTTCTTTCTTTTTGAAGTTCTACACTAGAGGTTTGACATGATAGATTAAATGTAAGTTATTCATCATTTCTGCTTTTAATGTATTGATTACAGAATGACAGAAAAAGAGATTCTCGACACGTCTGCACCCCCTGGCTCAGGAGAGCCCCACAAAAGTCCAGTAAGTTCAGACTTCCACTATTTAATCAATTAACTGCAAGAGGTCAAACAGGAATGTATATTTTTTTCAGTTGGATACTGTGTTTTCCCCCTCTCATTAGCATGTAGAATTATAATTTGATTTTATTTGAAGAATAAAAAATCTCTCATATTTAAAGAAAGAACTTAGACTAGGCAAAACTATTTTACCTAGAAAATGTTGAAATAATGGCACAGTTGTTGAATAAAAAAATAAGCTGTCCTTATATTCTTTTTGTTAGCTCAGCTGTATAGAATGTAGGCATTATACATGTATTGTGTAGTAGTAACACCTGTGTGAAGCACTTTTCAGTCACAATTTTGGATGAAGGAGAACTTGTGTGACTTAGTAAAAACTGAATCCACAGCTGTAGTATATTGTTTTTATGATAAAACCCAGCGTTGTTTAGCCTTTCTATCTGACTGCCCCTACACATTCCCTCACCTCCGCTCAACTCCTTACTTGACTTGTACTGCAAAACTCAACAACTGTAACAACAAAAGGCATTTTCAGTACTGGCTTTACTGGCTTTACTATGCACTTCTGTGCAGAGTGGATGAGAAAGGTGAAAGCAACAAACACATTTTATAATGTCAAGTGTGTGTGTGTGTGTGTGTGTGTGTGTGTGTGTGTGTGTGTGTGTGTGTGTGTGTGTGTGTGTGGGGGGGTAAATGTTTAATACTTTTCAGTTTTTGTGATTGTCATAATGTAGTGAAATTGAGCAGATTATTGACCTGACAAATTTCCCAATACATGCCCTAATACCCACCAAACACCAAAAAGAACTGTACAGCACATAGTGAGAAACACTTACCTAATCACAGGACCATGAGTTCAGTTTTAAATCTGAATTGTGCAGACTCATGTTATTTCTCAGGTACTGCATACTTTGTAAGCTAGGACAATTTCAGATCAGCTGTTTAGAATATACTAAGTGTTGCTTTGGCATATGGTTCAAAGACTATAATAAGCCTTTGGATGACACTTTTCAGATCACAGTAGTGACTGAAGAAAAATAAATTATATAATTTAGTAGACAGTGCATCTAAGTTCTGAGAGTAACAATCCTTAGCTTGAATATTTCCATGTATGTTTTTCTTTCCCAGGTACTTCTTTAAATGTTAAGTATATTGCAGTATGCTCTACTGAGAAGTGAAGCTATATACTGGTACTTTACTGTTTAGTTAGAGGTTCAGATAACTAGTTGTAGACACAGTTATAACATTTTGAAAAGCATAGTTAACTGACTTGGACAGGTAACAGTCCCATTTCCATAAAAATGGAAAATTGTGAGGTAACGTAATACTCTTCAAAATGAAGACCATATTCAGATTTGCAATGCCAATATGAAGAAGTATGGAAGCCTGAGACCTATTACACTATATTGTAGGGGGTGGCTAGATTCACCTAGCTAAGCAGCCTTGAGTTGCCATCACCACTATCCCAAATCAAGGCACTAACACTCTATAAAGCTGAAATTGTTTTTTTACATTTTAGTCACTGTTGATGTGACACCCCAATCCCATGTACAAAATGGGGAAAAAAGGAGGTTGACGTTGATGCCAATTTTATTTGCTTATGTACCTGCTGAATATCAAGCCTCCTCCAATATGTCATTCCATCTGGTAAGTACTGTCAGTATGTGAGAGAGAGCTGACCAGAGAGGCCATAATCCTGGCAGCCATGGGGGTATTTTGTGCACTCAGAAGCATCATAGTAGTGAGGGTGTTTCTTTTAGGTCTTGACACTATCCTTGGTGGCAGGCATGGGCACCAACATCATTATGTGGTCACCTGTGCCCTCACCTTGTTTGTCTTTGCTTCTACCAACTAGCTACAAAGGCTATGATCACTGGCTTGGGAGATCCAAGCCCATGTCCCCATTTCTTGTCATTTGAGTGCCATGCAGGCTTCAGTTTGCACCGCTGTAATAGGATAATCAGAATCACCATTCCCACACCAAGGGTGAATGAGCCAGCAATAGCAACTCGCTCCAAACTGCCCTTGCCTGGCCATAAATTAAACTCAGGTTATCTGGGGTAGTCTGAGCTTTATCCTTCTGCATCATAGAGTTCAGCAAATGACAATTCATTCACAAACAGTCTTGCAAAGACCTTCTTATAGGTTCATAGGTAAATACTAGGCTAACTGCCCTTGCGGGCCACTTTAAGCATAGTCATTTTCCCTTTAGGTGCTCAAATTATCCGATTCTATTTGGTGTTAGATTAGTCTTACCAATCCCATGGTCAATAATTATATATTACCCCTAATGAGAATAACTGGGATCATAGCATAGATAATTTGAGGGGACCCATGCATGGTATAAAGCATTTAGGAGCTGCCTCTGTTCATTAGTAGTACAAGGAAAAGTTCTAGGGTACATTTTCTGTTTCCCATGCTTAGATCCAAGTTGCACTTGAATATGGACAGGGATAAACTTTGTTCTTTGTGGATGGGAAGTCCGTTTCAGAGAAGCGGTATCCTTTGCAAGATACACCTGTCCCTCCAAACCATTCTGTTGATGTTGAAGAAGAGATTTATATCCCTAGACTAAGTATTTCTGATGCCATTTGACTTGCTGATGTGAAGTAAATCCATCACTATTGGGACAGAGGATGCCTCGTATGCTAGATACAGGCTGCCTCTTAGCAGTATATAATAAACTGAATATGGTGATAGGTCTTTGACTTAGTACATGCATGACATAATGTTTAAGTCTTGCATCTTTTTAGTGTAGCATCTCTTTGAGTGTTCCAGTTGTTGCATGTGCCTGGACAGATACATGCCAAAGGGGGCATTATATTCAATGATTGGCCTAATGAGGGCTGAATAAAGGGGACAATAACATCTCTAGATTTAGATACAAGCACATTGTTTATAAGCTGTGCAATAGAAGGACAGTGGACACATGTTGGTCTAAAATTAGGTCACTTACCACATAAAGATTCCAAATCCCAAACAGCTGCATCAACTCTTAGGGGTGTATTGTTAATATAGTATTATCCCAGCATAGATGGATGTCCAAAGGATACAATAATGCATTGTTTTGGAATTTAGTTTTAGTCCATGATTTTGGCTCCAGTTATTAGTTTGGGACAAACCTTCCTGCAGGATGGCTAAGTCAAGGTGACGATTTTGTTACAGGACCTAAACTGGGACACTTGAGGGCCGCCCCGGGAAGCCAGGTCTACAATCCCATTCTCCCAGCCCCCATGGGAGTGGAGATAAGGCAGCCATGTCATCTTGCACTGGGGCAGGCAGGTTGGTCTCCCATCCTTCACCAGGCACTGTTGGGATGCCACTCTGTGAAAAGCACCACCCAGGAGGCAAGAGGCCACATGCCATGAGGCTTGAAGTGATGCACATTCATTGGCACCTGGCACCGTGGGGGTGAGAGACTGAGGTGTGCCGCAAAAAGTGCAGAGATGGGGGGACCCAGGGTCATCTCCCCTGTGAGTTTGAAAGCCCTAGGTGCAAGGCAAAGTGGAGAACCAGTGTCATGGAAGTCTGGATGAGGGACTGTTTGAGGCTTTGTGATCTGACAGAGTTCCATGAGGCTGGGAAGATCCCCTGAGATGCTCCAAGAGCACACATGACACTGTATGATTTGGCAGCAGTTAGTAGATATGTAATCCTGGAAAAGAGCTCTCACTCCTGGGTAGAAGTGGAACTCCAGTGGGGGTCAGTCCCGATGGAAGTCTGGAAGGGAGAGAGAAATGGAAAGTGACTGGTACAGGACAGCTGTCTCCTGGGTGAGGGGGTACTGATCATGCCCCCTCTGGGATGGAAGTCTGGAAGGGAGATAGAGAAAGATAGTGGCAGGGCTGGGCAAGCTCCTGCCTGGGTGAAGGGGGTCAGGCAGAGCTCCACATCAACAGGAGTCATTAAGAGAGCACTAGAGCGGACAGCAGTGGGGCCTGGAGAGCTCCTTCCTGGGTGAGCGGGGTCAGGTAAAGCCCCCCCATGATGGAAGTCCTTAAGGGAGCAACAGGCAGATAGTGGTGGGGCCTGGAGAGCTCCTGCCTGGGTGAGTAGGGTCAGGCAGACCTCCACATGCTGGAAGTCCTTGAGGAAGCTCCAGCATGGATGGCAGAGGGGCCTGGAGAGCTCCTGCCGGGGCAAAGGCATCCAATTTCACCCTATGACCAACAGCATCCTTGAAAAATCT